>NW_009189727.1:0-21463 GCF_000690835.1 Fulmarus glacialis
GCTCACCACCCACTGATTGATGCCCAGCCTGTCCCTGAGAAGCAGTTCTGCCCCCGGCCAAGTCCCCCCAGTTCATATACTGGGCATGACTTCATACGGTATGGAATACCCTGTTAGCCAGTCGGGCCAGCTGTCCTGGCTGTGCCCCCTCCCAGCTTCTTGCTGGCAAGGCATGAGAAGCTGAAAAGTCCTTGACTATCATAAAGAATACTTAACACTACTTAGCAACAACTAAAACATCAGTATGTTATCAACATTATTCTCATGCTAAATCCAAAATGCAGCACTATACCAGCTACTAGGAAGAAAATTAACTCTATCCCAGCCGAAACCAGGACACTGCACAGTGCCCTCACCTAGCATGGTTAAAACCTGATAACAAATAAACCCCTCAGAAGACCTTGTATTACCACAATGTAAACAGTAGGCGATGGCCATTTCTACACGGAGGCCTGCTGCCCTAGAACCTCTGTTGACAGTAGCTAGGGTAGGGTTTTGCCTTGGAAATTCACAGAGAGCTTTAGCAGCCAGGCAGCACCACCAGCACTGGTGGATGAGACTGCCTTGCACAGGCAGAGTATGCGAGGAAAGGCAGGAATGAGGTTTTGCAGTATTGTTAGCATTGTCAGGTCTACTCCAAGAAAATTACTTGCCAAGCAGTGAGGCTTGAAGGGTGTAAAACTCCACGCCAGGACTGGTGGTAGACCCTGGGTTGGGGGCCCTCAGGAGACCCGTGGATCTGGTTTGCTAGCACACCCACCAAGCCAGCATGGGAGAGTCTTTGCAAACACAACTCCAGGTTTTCAGACACCAAGAGAGCTTCAAGGTAGGGGGGTCAGAAGATTTAATCCGTTCCAGCCCTGGGGAAAGCCCTAGGCTAGCTATCATTCACAGGAAACCCTTGCATTTTTTCCTTAAGTACTAGCCTGCTTTCCGCCTTTGGTACTTGAGTTGAGAATTAGGACAATGCCAGGAAGTGCAGTGATTTCTGACAACAAAATCTGCGTGGCCAGCGTGGAATGCTATTATCAGCACAGATGCTATTATCAGAAATCTGCTTCTGCTGATGGGTTGCAATGTTAATAAACTGCCATCACATAGATCGTATTAAGGACTTCTTCCCTCTTTCTACACATTCACAGTCTTTGCTGTGCTCTTCCCTGTTTTGTTTTTATAACAATACCATAGAGAGCTGTTTTCCAGTTTTGCTACTCCTAGATACCCCATATTCACCTCAAAACCTCCAAAAACTAGGGATTGTTTTTAAAAAATCTAAATATCTGAAAAATGAAGTAAGAAATGAGTCGATCCACGGGCAGTGGGATTAATAAAGCCTGACTCTCTAAAGATTTGTCTTATTTCCCTTTAAGCTCTTTGCTTCCATCAATAATTCGGGTTCCCCCACGTCCCTTAGGTGATCACTATAGCACAAGGGAAAGCCTGAAAACACTTGCTAGCCGGACAGCCGAGAGTAGGCGCTTTGCTACCTGGACCGGGGGCTCCATTTCAATTTCTATGCCAGACAGCCCTTGTCTGTTTTCAGCCATTCCTTCATCCTCACCAGGACTAGCAATGCATCCTTAACAAACATCAGAACTGTGATTCCTGTACTTCTAATGACTTCCTACTTGCTTCCACCTACTTCTAATGACTACGATATCAAAAGGGTCAGGAAAGAACTGCAAAACTTAGAAATCCAGCATCTGAACTCTCCTTTTTCAGGCAGACGAAGGGTTAGTCAGACCTGACACTTCAAGCATTCACCCATTCTTGCTCTCATATCTTTGCTGTCACATTTTGGAAGTCTGTCTCCACCTGCAAGCAGCTCTGTCACTGCTGAACTGAGGGCCTAAAACTCAGTTCCTGTAGCCGAAACTCAGCAACACCAAGAGAGAGTAGTCTTTGCAGGCAAGGGTACTGTCCTCCCCACATCCCCACGTTAGATGAAACATCGAGGTTTATTCACCTTTCTCACTACCTGGTATTGTGGTGTAATTCACCGTAATTGCTTAGTCCTGAAAGATGCTCACCAAAGACATAGAAGGAACCATATAGAAGAAAGGAAGATGATGAGGGCTATTTCAAACTGATGTAAGCAGGTAGATTTTGTAGAGGCTCACAAAGAGAAAAAAGATCTTGGAGTAAGCCTTATGCATCAGGCACTTACCAGAACAGAGGAAAGCCCACTTGAAACACTGAGTTTCCCTGTGACTAATGGAGGCTTAGTGCTCTTGGAAGACCAGCAGCTTGACTAGGAGGTGCATCTGCTAGTAAATACTCCTGCCTGCTTGGAGAAGCCTCACGAGTGTCTGGCAGGAGTAGAGGTTAGCACTACTGGAGCTGATTGGCCTACCTGTGGAAAGCTGAAGTGTTCGGTTTTTTCTCTCTGCTGGCAAATGTTATCTTCAAATATCTTTAAATTCCTTCTGACAGTCAGCCTGGTGCAACAGGGACAGATTCTGTGTTAAGTTCTATCAGTGCAGTGCAATGAACTTGCCCTATTTTGGAAGTTTTCTTTTCATCATTTTTTCATTTTGCAGCCTCCAGCCAGATGCTTGCAACTCTGACATCTTCCTACCAACCCTACACCACCCTCATGTGTATTAGATCTGTGCTTTTTGATGTGCGATCTATTTCCTGTAAATGTTCCAGTACGTTTGCTCCTTCTAATGACTTGCTTTTCTCCTTTGAACAACTTCTTCCTCATGTTGATTTCCTGGAGTACTTATCATTTATTGATGGATAGTTAATTATCACCAGGCAATAGATCTTGCTCAACTCCTAAAAGCAGCAGCTGACATTTCGTGTGCCTCACTACCAATGATCTTTCACAGTCACAGATATTCTTTGCAGCAGATAATACATGAACCTGCATTTAATCACACCGAATGAGTCAAGGATTCTTCCATGTCTTTGGTTAAATCTCTGCCTATCTGCAAAAAGTCCTGATCAGTTTCCAGGCTTTTCTCTGTTTATCAAGTGATTGATTGCAGGCACCAGCTCTCCTCTACCGACAAAATATTTTACCATACCATCATATTACTGATCACAGTTTAGTTTTTTTGTGTGGTTACAACTACTCATCAAAATTATCTATTGTCCATGCCTGGAGGCATAAACATCAAATCCTCTTGCTCTTCTCCTTTAATGTTCTCACTTTTAATATATTGCACTTCTGTCCGTTCTTCATGCGGAAATCCATGCCCAATGTCGACCCCAGACTCTGCGCTCAGCCCAAGCAAAATGTGCTGTAGCAATGGGAGGCTGGGGAGGCAGTGGACCATCTCAGGGTCTCTTTAAGACCACCAATGCAGCCCTGCAGCTGTGGGGTATTTCTTCTGCCTCTGCTCCCTGCCTGCAAAACCCAGGCCACCCCTTCCAGACCTACGTGGTGTTTTCCAGGAGATCCGTATTTACCCAGATTTCCTGACTGTGTTGGCATCTCCCCAAAGGTCTGGGAGGTTGCCCTGACTCTCACGGTGAAGCAGAGCCTCTGACACACTAGTAAGAGAGAGGTGGCTTTCTTCAGCCTGGCTGTCTCCTGTGAGCAAAAACACAGATAAATTTGAGCCACACACACCCCCCGGCCAGAGCCATGGTCGGTGAAGCAGAGTTTGCTTCTTAGTTGAGGCAGATGCATGCAGACAACCATACAACTTCCCAGCCTAACCACTCTGCCCATGCCACACAGGCACACACAAGTCATATACCATGAAGCTATCTTTGCTGCTGTTAAGACTTACTTAGATCAATTGTCTGTCTTTCCTTTAGCAGAGGACCTTGCTCTGCTATCAAAATGCAGGGTAAGATGTCTAAGTGATAGATTCCAAAAGTTGAACACCTTCGAAAGCTGGACACAAGCCACTGTCAAAATGTATTTTACAGTTAAAGATGATTACCATCAATTTATGGATCCTGTTTCTTGTTGTGAAACAAGATAGGAATATTGACACTGATGTCTGCTTTTTTGTAAAGCTGTGTACAAGTTTGGCTGCCATTTCACAGTCGCTGCATGTGATGGAAGAGCTTATCAAACCAAATCTGAGGTCATCGGGAGAAATGCTATTGCTCTGATACCAGCTGGGACAGTCACTGTGGTTTTAAAACTCAGTGAGAGTTCCCTGAGTGAATCAACTGATAACAGATAGGACATTACTCATAGTTTTCCACTTGGCAATTGAACTGGTGCTTCATACGCTGTATATTTGATTCATTCCTCTTTGCTGGTGTCCTGACTAAATTCAGCGCACAGGACATTTTTTTTAGATAAGAATTTGTCCTGTGATTTTGCAGCACTGTTTCCTTCCAATGCAAGATTGACCCTACCAGGGGAAGTATACATATTGCATCAGATTGATGACCCTAGGCCTATTGCACTGAGAAAGCAGTGGTAGATGTACGAAACTTCTGGCTGTTAACGAATGGGAAAAGCCTGGTTAGTCCTAAGAAGGTGTTATTTAAACTTAAGGATTTAGATTTTGTTTTTAAACATGTGTGTCTATTTCTTTCTTTGTTATGGCATCGATATGGCACAGCTACTTCACTTAGTATTACAGATCTCTCATCTGGACTCTCCACAGCTTAGCGTTTTATGTATGCATTTGTACTGCTGGCAGCTAGGTGTGAAACACTACCATATGAGACTAGTCCTATATTTTGCTCTTACTACAGGTGAATGTGACTATCAAGTCACACATGAAGTTTTTATCCCTCAACAGATGGCCTCAGCCTGCTCCCATTGAACATGAAGGAAGATTTGCCTTCTGCTGGATCAAAAGGCTTTGCTTAGAATAATAGCACCAGGGCTGGCTTCTAACTTATGAAAGCTCCATCCAGCTACAGCAATGTACCTCTCCCAGATCTGGGGATGTCCTTCACTTCTTTGTTGCCAGTTCTCTCCCCTCTCTCAATTAAAGTGTTCATTATATATTTCACACCTTAGGTTTCATGCACTAGCAGATGTTGAGGAGATTGATTCAAGCTTTTACTCTCCGTTTCATCTTTAACCCAGCACTCTCCTTTGATCTGTATATCCACGCAGAGTCTGGATCTTTCTGGTTCTATCTGTTCGTCTTTGTGCCTAACCTGTCCCCCTTTCCCACTCTGCCAGTGCTTTTGTCCAGATCTTCACCTTGATTATCAGAGCCACCTTCTCCTCTGACTTTTACAGCAACAACCCAGACTCCCTGAGGTTCACTTAACACACTGTTAAGATTGTCCTAGGACTTGTCCTGTGACGATATTGTCCCTGCTTTGGTTCCCACTCTTCAAACACAGTCATGGAGGAGGAGCCCAACTTCATTCTGCCATGTTTGATTGTGCCAGGCCACACCTGCCCTGAGCCACCTTCAGTGCCTCCCTCATCTATGCCCAGCATTGGTATCTTAACGTTTTATCTCCTGCCTCCCCTACTGTTCTCAGTCAGTACCAGTTGCCACCTCACGTCCTTCAGCTCCCTCTTAAAAACACACGTACTTTAATGGACAGTGAAAAGCATTACTTATCTACCAGAAAGGTGCTTTGAAGGGATCTCAAGCTGTAGACAGAGCGTGTTGACCTCCCCTCGCCAGCCAGAGTCGTACTCTGGGTTCTGCCACCGCTAGTGGGGAGGGAGGGGTGTTGAGTTCATGTTGAAAAAGTCTCTTTTAGGCAACTGTCAGAGAATGGTGGGATTAATTATCCTCCATTGCATTGCTTGTTGATTGTGATGGTTACAAGTTGCTTAAGCTAAATAGTTACTTTTAGAGGTCTGAAACCGCAGCTCATCTTCAACCTACTGCCTTGCCAATGCACTCTACACACCATACTCACCTTTCTTTTCATGCCTGCTGGGATCAAGGGTGTCAGCAGGAGGAAAGCCGCTGGCTGCTTCCCTCTCTCTGTATGCCTGCAAATGGGGAGTGAGGTCCTGGACCAGCTCCCATCTGTGAGCTTGGTGAAAGCAGGACCCTTGGCACCCGGCAATTAGCACTGGATAAACAAGCGGGGTCATTTTACCCTTTGCTCAAAAACCCGTGCTCTAAATCCCACACCAGTGAGGGGAAATTAGCTTCTGTAGGACAGCAGAGAAAACAGTGCTCTCCTTTCCCACATACATGAGATAGCCGCAGAAGTGAGGGGAGCGAAGGACGAACTGGGACTTTCTGATATACAGCTGTTCCTCTGGGTCACTCCGCCTGACACAGAATAGCTAAATGGAGCAGATTGCACAACCTACAGGGTTGTGTAACCTACAGGGTACATACATTTGACTCCACATCACTGCATCTTGTCAATGGTGAATTTAAAGTAAGCACAATGTACTGGTTTTCCCTTAAGATTGAAAGGTGCTGACCTCGTTGGTCAAGGAAGGGAAGCAAAATTAGTTCATCCCATAGTTCCAGATGAAGGGATAAAAATAACTTGAGAGGGGCTTTTCATGACTTCCACTACAACATTTTATACACATTAGGCTTTTTTTTCCCCCCAACCAAGGGATAATTCTCTAGTCAGCGAAAGAAAACTCTTGCAAAAAAACCAAAAAAGATCACTCACGAAAAACAGTTCTGAGGCTTTAGAGGGAAACAACTTCACGCCCTGTCCTTCAATAAGCAATAGGGAGACCACAAAGCTGGTAGAGGGGATTTCTTCTGTCATGCATTTGGTCAGTCAGAGCACATGTAGTATCACTTGTGATCAAAAGATTTCTGGACAAAACCAAACTCTTGGGTTTGACTGGAGTTTTCAATGGACAACAAATAATAGGGTTTTATAATAAAATAAATATATATATGCAGAGACATATACAAACCAAATCTATAAAAATATACACACATTTATCTCTGAAATCCAGACTAAATCCCATCTGAAGGTTTGTAATTTATTTTACAGGGGAAATGAATCACAAAAAGTAAGCTCATGCATAGAATATGATACTTGCAAAGAACACGAAAGCTGCAGTCCTTATCTAGCTAAACAGTTAAAGACGTGTTTAAATGCCACATGGAATGGGGACCTCTGTAAGGATCAGCATAGACATGGAAGTTTTTTACCCACTTTAAAAATTATAGGTAGAGCTTTCTCATGAAAAAATTTTCAAGTTTTAAAAAATGCCTTTTTTATCATTCAGCACCAGGTGCAGAAGTGCACAGGTTTCCTGTATGGCCTGTAGGAGAGTCTCACTACAGTAACCTTTGTGGCAGATCGGGGCACTTGTCCTCCAGGCCATTTGCACCAGTGTGATTTTTTTTTTTCCTTTTAATCACTGAAATAGAAAAAAAAGCCTTTACTTAAAAAAATAAGATAGTGAAAATTGAAAGTGTTTCACAGTCACTGAGCTAATAACTTCTTCTCTCCACCAAAAGATCACATTTTCTGAGTTTCTTAACCCACTCAGAGTCCTTCCAACTGTTCTGCACCTTTGAACTATCACCTAATAAATAAATAATACATTGTCTTCCTTAAAAGTTGCAAGTGTATATAAACAAAATAACAATGAACGGATGCCTTTAAAATACAGTTCCAATTTTCCATCTACTCTGACATAAAACATCTGTCAGTCTTAAGCATTTCCTATTTCCATGAATAATTTTAATGTTGAACTCATGACAGTAAAACTCTCAGTGGATATCACAGAGCCCTGTTCTTATCCTCAGATGTGAAATTGTTTGTAGGCTTGTGGGATCCTGTTTCAGCAATTTCAGAACAGTTTGACTTGCCAGGCCCTCGTTGCCCACCTCTACTTTTTTTATTTCTGTCATGGATATCACAGTCACCACATTTTTCACTGTCCAAAGCACTTGTGTGGGTGCCTCTAGGTACATGGTTGTCTGAGTAATTTTTAAGTTAAATTCAGTTCTCTTGGCTATACAATGCTTTTCAATGGTGTGCACCATTCCCAGTAACGCAAAACTGAGGTTTGAGAAGTGGGGGACAGTTCACTAAGGATATGTCCTTGTTAGGTTTTGAAGTTTGGGGAAAAATGTTTGCTTTTAGGCTGTTCCTCACTTCATGCAATTGTGCCACACCAAGGTGGGCACCATGCGCATTTTCACCTCATAATCACCGTCCTAAAGAACTGCCGTCACACTCATTGGAAGATGAGAGACATATGTATGATCTATCTGACAAACCACCAACATGACTGATAAGCTGATCTTGCCTGCCCATTTTTTTCACTCTGCTTTTATCACACTTTCTGCTACAGGAAAAGACCTGTTTCAATAATAAATCAGAACAAATAAAACTCTTCAGCCATGAAAACCAGACTGGACCCTTGTGCTAAAATTTACTAGGGATGATTTAGGTGTAACAAAATTCAGTCTTGTACTGACGCAGGAGGCATGGATAAGACAATCCAGTATAGATCCCTGCAAACAAACCAAGACCAAGATTTATGCGTCAAGTTTTGAAGGCTCCTGTCTAAAGATATTAAAGGATGATCCCCTCCACATTTTAGAAATTACTTCTTTACATGACAGCAAGAGCTGTCCCTGAAATTTCAATCTTCATTCCAAAAATTGCCCTTTCCAAATGTGTACAGCACACCAAAGAAAGTTATGAATTTATTTGAAATCCAGGTTGCAGATGAAAATACAAGATCCTGTCTGCTCACAGCTCTTAAAGAGAGCATGATATACTTTTTCAGAGGTAGTTATCCCTGATGTCCTGGCTAAATAAGTAATTATATTCTGTCCACCTGGCTTCCCTGTGGGGCTTCAAATTAAAACAATACTTAATCTCCTCCAAGTTGTGAGGCAGTATGCCTGAGTTCCAGCCAGGAGACTTTACATTTCTGCAGTAGATGAACTGATTACCGTTATCCCCAATGCCTGCATAATCTGAAGGAAAAATGTCTCTGCTTCTCCTGTGTCTGCACCTTCTGGGTCCCAGAAGGAAACAATATTTCTTAACGCGAAAAAAGTCTTTCAAGTCCTATCACACTGATATTCTTCTCTTTCACTTTTCCCTCACTCCTAGTTTTCAGGCAGATCTTTCTAACTATTTTGTTATTTATTTGAAGTAGAAAGACTTTTTAAAAGTCTGAGCGCTGGCAGAATGGCTTTCTCTATGATCCCTTGATTGGCTCCATCGTTCAGCAGCTGTGCCGACATGGGCTGCAGCCGCCCTCCTATCTCCCTGGGGCTCTCTGTGAGGAGCAGGGTGTGAGAAGGCACCCGTGGCTGCCGATTTCACAGCGAGCGTGTGGCGTTCTCCAGCAACACAAACGTGAGGTGAAGGTTGATGTTAGCTCAGTGCAGCTGTGGGCAAAATGTTCGTGTTTTAAAAAGGCTAACTGCTCACAAAACTCAGGCACGATCTGAAGAAAATGCCTTTGTTTTGTTTCAGGATCACATGGAGAGGGTCAGGAGAATGACTTGGTCGTCAGAAGTGTGTCTTCTCCCACCATATCACAGCTGTAGTTTCAGTTACCCTTTCTCTGGTCTCTGCATGTACACTCTCAGGAATAGCCTTACATCTATGCTATCCATGCCTAATTGCCTAATTGCCTAATTCCCCTCCTCTTAAAGGAGGATCCAATTATAACTTTCCATGTATGCCAACTGCTCTGCCAACTTGCCAACCCCTTGGCAAGTTTGGCAGTTTCCCTTTGAGAATCAGCAACCAGTAGTATACAGCAGCCAGCCAAAATTATTGAAAGAACAGTATTTATTATTCATACAGCAGCAGGAACACAACGCTAAAGAAAAAAATAGTTCAAAGTAGCAGCAGTTTACATGCAAGTCTAACTCAGCCAAAGCCCAGACATCAGTGACAGCAACCGAGAAAGGCCTGTCTTAACCAGCTACCCCAGGGTACCTCTGACTCTGTCTCCAACGTTCAGAGGGATTGAAGTGCTCGAGCAACCAAGTAACTCTTGAAGATGGGACTCAGACGTATCCAAATCACCAAGAAATATTCTACCCGACTGCAAGCCAGACTAATGATTTATGCCTTTAACAAAGGCACGGAGTACGTGCACACGGACGTACCCTCCCTCTACTCGCTCTGCCTGATCAAAGTTAAGATAAAGTTTAAATAACTTCGTCCTCTTCTAATTACTGATTTCATACATGATTGGGTGGTTCCAGGCTGAAGTTTTCTCTTTCAAAACAGGCTAACCTACAGAGCTCTGATTCTGTTGTCCTTGCTTCTTCCATATTAACAGAAAAGAGATTTTTGTCCCCATAAATAATGCTGTTTTGTCCCAGAAGACACTGCTTTGACGCTGTGTTGACAAAAACTTCCCTATGTAGTTTTTGAGACTGTTAGCAACCACTGACTGTGGCACTGCACTGCCAGGAAAAGAGCTGTCTTTCTGTCAGTCATTTTTCTACTATCCTAGTGCCTCAGTGTTAGCACAATTTTTTCCCTGCTATTGCAAATTGTTGAACCTTAAAAAAATTAATTGCATATACACTAGTGATCACTTCCATAGATGGGGCCTAAGGCAAAACACACAGATGAAATACTATGCATCTTCTTCTGACATTTTCTGGTGAATGCTATCCATTAAATTACAAATAAAATCACCAGGACCAGCTGCTCTTTTTATCTGTGCCCTTCCAATCAGACCAGCTATTAAAGTCTCCTTACTCAAAAGTTTTCTCAGTTCAGACAGAATCTCTGCAGAGCAGAGTTATTCAAATAACGTTAACAATTTATTCCATGACTGTTACATGCAATATATATTGTATACCTATGTGTCTATATATGTACACACCCTGAGGTATATAATACAAATGTATATTATATAGTATAATTATTATATACACCATCTAATATGCAATAACTATATATACTATTATATATTAATTATTACATACAGGTACAGAGTATATAATCTATATACAGGTAGTTTGTGTATTCCTCCTTTTTGCTGCTCCATTTGTGTTCACTGGGCTTTGTTTTCCATGCACTCACCCTTAGAAGATGATGTAGAAACATCTGCAAATGCAAAAGTGGTACAGGCTCAAGCGGTACCTTGGTGCTCTACAGAGATCCTCTCAGCTCTCGAACTCAGATGTAGAATGGGTGCAGGTCTGGGTGCAGGAAGCACCTCTGTTGCCATTGGAAAAGAAAGTAAAGAACCGTGGGCAGCAAGATTCAGGGAATACAGGCAGAATAACTTTTAACTCCAACAGACTTTCACGTCTGAAACGTCTGCTCATTCGTGATGAAATAGTTCTCCTGAAGAATAGGAGTGGGGAAAACCTAGATGGGGAAACCTAGATCTGATATCTGACCTGTCAGCATTGAACAAGAATTGATGCTTAGCGAAGAAAGTAAAGCATCTCAGCTAGACCAATACAGAGCAGGGCAAAGTCTTAACCTAGACATCCTACCCTGCCAGGAGCTAGCCTAATACCTCAAAATGCAAGATTTAATTCATTACCTTTATAATATTGGACCCATAGTGCATAATAAGGAATCTAAGTCTTTCAGATATTTTTTTTTCCTAAATCCATATATTATTCATCAATACTGCTGGTATGAAGGTTCACTGGAAGAGATGGATTCCGTGTGAAGGAAAAATGTCATATTCCTTCTGTAGCAGTGAGCTGCATTCATATCGTGCTGCTCCCCAGTAAAATAATATTCACTGAAACCCTGAGTGTAAAGGTCTTTATGAAATGTTTATTGAGAAAGAACATATCCTACTTGTAATTTCTAAAGCAAAATGAGTAGGCTGGCTTAAAGCATTTTGAAAATAAGTATGAAAAGTTAACCTCATACGCCACATATGAGCCGTTCCTGTGTTATTCCAGTTGAGATAATTTACAAAACAAGTATTTGCAATGGGAGACTGTAGCATGATATTAACTTCTGTGAATGCATTATAATAGTCACTTTTCAATTCTTGTAAAACAAAGAACATTTTCCAGCATTGTCTGAACTGCGCTCGCTGTAGTCAATGGGTGTTCAACTCCTTTACACGAGAGAATTGAGTTCACCACCCTGCATAATGAAGACCTACTGTATTTTAGACTGTAACTCAGCAGGTGATTGAATATTATCTGCTTCACAGAAAAATACAACTAAAATGAGCTCTTCAGCTGTAAATAATTTGGTCATAAAAGAGAAAGCCAATGTATTTCTTAGGTAACAGTCTCAGCTCTGCTGCATGGTGCACTGATTCTCCCTAGACAGTTCTGGACTTCATATCATCAGCCACCCCAAAAAGGATTTTTGTGAACTAAACTGAGCATGGAAATTCACAGTTTGGTGCAGAACATGACTTGACTGCATTTCCTTCTCCCCAGCACAATGGGAAGAAAGGGAGTACTGGAATAATCTTTTTTGTCATCTAGAAATAGCTCTTCCTTCTTTCTCTCCACCACTTCCCAAAGTTAATCCGTATTGACAGCCCTGCAAATGCTCTCACAGGCTTTAGCAGACTTTGGTTTATATTTATAATGCATAATTAAGGTTTTAGATTATGTTTTGGTTTTAGAATATCCATAATGTAAAAAAGCACTGGACATCAAAGTAATCAACTAATCTCTTTATTCAGAGCTGTTCAGATCAATCATTAAAACACCATGAGGTTCTGACAGATGCCACCATGACAGATTTCTTTCCCTCCATGTTGTTTTCATTGCCACAGATTTTTTTATTTGGTCATAATTGCATTTGGGGTTTCAATGGCATGTAGTCAAACTACCTCATTTTGCATGTTAATTTCCTGAAAATAATTGAAAACCAATCCATATTTTTAATCTGTGGCAGGTGCTTGGCTACGACAGCCTCCTTTTGTTGTTGTTGCCATTGACATACAATATGTGATCCAGGAAAATGTCTGGTTCCCATGGCTATCTGCCCAACACTGGCTTCGTTAAATAACTGGTTTCACCTAGCCAGATTTTGAATGTTTGCAATCATTTACTTGTAATGCTGCTTGTTGCCTGCCACCATTTTGTAAGGCAGCTCTTTGGCATTTTCAGCCTCCCTTTGTTAGCACTCAGTCTGTAGGAAGCCCACCCCGCGCTGTATTGTTTCTTGATGAGGCTTCCCCAAAACCTTTCACAGAGCCTGTCGAATAGCATGGGCAATCTCTGTGCTGCCATGTGCCTGAAGCACCACCGTTACACAGCTTATGCTTGAACTGTTATAGTAGTAGTGGCAAAATACACCAGATAAGGAGACAGCATTTTGATCAGTGGAACCATAGCAAATTCATCTATTCATGAAAATACCATGTCTTTTTAATACATATATATATGGATGGATTTTTATGCTAATTTTCTTTCCTCCTTTACAGTTCAATTTATTCCCGTATTACACAAGGTGAGGCAAGGTTTGTGGGAAGAAGTAACGTTTTTTATGAAACCAGGATAGTTTCTCAGAAAAACCAAACAAGCCTTCATGTATACAGGCCCTTCTTCAGGTCTGAAGCTGAGATGTTCATACAAAGTTATTTTCAAATATGGACACAAGAACTTAGTCTTCAAGAGTGACACATAATATTTAACTCCTCTACAACCAGCCAGATCACTAGAAAAAACATGGGAGCCCTTCTCATGAAATATCAAGATATAAAATAGAATAAGTCTGCATAGAAAGTGTTGTGTATGTATGTCTACACAACATACAGCCATCCCAGGCAGAGGTAATGGTTCTGGTTTAGAAAGCAGAATTAGTTAGCTTTTCCATAGTCTATTGACGACTTTCCTGCAGCAAGCTTGAGTCTTTGTACTGCTGAGTAGTACAGATGTGCCCCGTAGGGTCCAATGTAGCTTCAACCTGGCTTAAAGCTTAAATGCTTTCCTGGGCTATTTAAAACACTTTCATTGCGCCCTACTTGTTAAAAGCAGATCACAATAATCCTGGAGATGGGAGAAGACACTGTTTAAAAACACTTTAAAAACACTTTAAAAACACTCTACCTGTCTGTAAGAAATTTCGAAATTATTGCTGTCAGCCTGTTTCTCACAGGTGAGGCGTGAAAATGCTTTCACTTGACATCTTTCTCCTCTTTTTCTGGCTCATCTCCCATCCCATCTCCCCAGGATTTCTTATTCATTGCTAATAGGCAGCTGCAATTAAAGTCCTTTAAAACAACCTGCTTTCATACCAGTTGACCGCAAGCTCTACAGCAGTGTCACAACCTCTCATTTTTGTTCCTAAGGACATGTGATTTTTCAAACAGTTTGAATATATTTGATTTCTTCAGTTTTTAAAGGGCCATCAGGAAGACTGATTGTTCCCAGCTAATTGCAGAGAGAGAAAGGAGGAAGGGAAGCTGGTTGTTAATAATAGAAAAATGCCCTGATGCCTATATAGACTTCAGTCATAATGCCAAAAGGTTTGGTGTCTGATTCAGCAAATTTGATCCTGTACCAAGAGACTGTACAAACTGAGTCCTGCTCGGGCATGACTATATTGGAAAATTCTTGGCGTTCAGCGGTGTCTTTGGAGGCTGTTCAGAAAAAGGCAGATCAAGTTCTCAGAGTATGCTTCAAGCTTTCCCCAGAGTGGGCGTCACCACTGTTGGAGACAACTTTTGAGAGCACAGACCCTCCTGTGGGTACGTCCAGGCCATAGCTCTGCTAGAAGCTGCAGAATGGCCACCGGTTGTACCTGGAGCTTGGCTTTCCCCTCTCAGGGTGACAGCCTCGTGTCGCTTCTCTGCTTGCTTTGTTAGCACAAGGGACGCTCTCCGGGAGGGGCTGCCACATTCCCTTTGGGGAAGGGACGGACACAACTTTCTATTCAAAGCCAACGGGATGGTCTAAGAGTCAGAACAGAGGATTTTTTTGCCATGCTTTCAGGTCCACCATCCAAAGCAGAAGAGTGAAAAGGGCTGTTTAAGAGGTGTAAGATGAAGCAGCGGCCTCTCTTTTTCCACCTCTGCTTCACCAGGTATGTGAAGCAGCTTCTCTGACCAGGTGTTTAAAGGCAAGGAATTCCAAGCAAAACACCTTGAGCCGTGTGTTGTGTACACGCCGCACGCCTGCCTCTCCTCCTGCTCCCCAGGACCCTCACAGTCCACATCTTCTTGAACTGATTCTTGAGCTGAAACAGAAGAGGTGCTGGTGTGTATTTAACGTGCAAATATTAGTGTGTAATAGCGACAGGAGTACTATAAGTGACCTGATCGGTGAGATGAAGTTACTGTCCAACAAGAGTAGGTTATTCCTTTCCTGTATGAATATACCCATCTGACTTAAGAGAGAGCCGTGGGAAAGGTGGACAAGGACCACACCATAAATCCTGATGAGCTGCTGCAAGCAGACATTCATGAGGCAATGTGTGAACCATTAGCTTAGAGGAATCTGCAGAACCAGCAAGGAAATCTGCAGAACCAGCAAACTCCATGGAGACTGGAGTTTGGAGGTAAAAAAAGAGCCAGAGTGCTTCTAGAGAGAACTTTCCCTAAAATGCCATGGGACAAATGATTTGGGTTAATGGTACTAACCTTGTCAGCCCAACTGCAGGAGTGAGAGACAGCTTAGCCCACTCAGGAGCCCCCTGCTCTCTGGTTAAAACACAAACCAGAACAAAACTCTTATCTGATTACAAATTTTGCATATTATTTAGATTATAAATACAATACATTTGCTTTGTAGTTTTAAGATATATAGGCTGGGAGGCTGTGGACCAACCTTTGGCCAGCCAGTAAAAAAAGGTTTTCCTTCCCTAGGCTTAGGAGACCCGTTGAAGCCTATGGTCTGGCCAGGACTAACTTGGGAGGGCCAACAGTGCAAAAACCTCCGTAACCTGTAGCTTATGCCAGTCAGCAAAGTAATGCCAACCATGCCAGCAGTGGAGCTGTACGTATGCCTGACGCAGCCTTTCTTGGCAGCAGGTCTGACTCATTTCTCTGTCCCTTCACACGCACCCGGTGCCCCCGAGGAGTCTGAGCGCACGCTGCCACAACCGGTGTTTGACTTCAGGTATCGCCTCGACTTTGTCCACTGGACAGACACAGCATTGACTTCTGTAGCAGTGCTCTCTTGCAGCCTTGCTGTGCTGTCTGGTAGAGGCTTCTAAATTACATGCTAAGGATAAAACAAATAAGAGGAGGGAGGAAAGCAGATCTGGAAAAATACTATTATCTATGCACTTTCTTTTGCCACTTGGAGATCCTGAAAATTGGATCTTGCTGCTTTTTTTTTTTAAGGCTCCTTTAGAGCATAAGAGTTTTCCTTAAGCAAAGAATATAATTGTCCACTGAACTATATCATTGTTAAGCTGCTAAAAGGTTAGCTCTAGCTAAGCGAGGTCTTGGGGGAGATTTTGTTTTGCACTGGGCTTCTTGGAAGGTTTTATAATGGTTTTATTTTAAAGAAACTCTGTTTGTATGTCTGAGCACAGGAGAGGAGGGAAACTGGCAAACTTCTCTGTAGTTCTGAGCTTGGCAAAATGTGTTTGTGATGTTAGACCTCCATCTCTTGCAGCATCTTAACGCTGCGACTCACTGAGCTCTGCCACTTGCCCCTGAATTTTCCTCTCATGCTTTCTCTCAGCTTATTTTCACCTCTTTCAATAAATATTAACATAATGTTGCTGTTAGAAGCCAGTAGGCTCTCCTACAGCCACTCTCTACCCTGATACACTCACCTGTCTGCGTAAATGGAGCTAGTAAAGAGAAGGCAATTTCTAGGACACAAAGATTTTAACAGCCAGATTTGTGCCTGGTGTAAATCAGCATCGCCCTGTGTTATGGAGTATTTCCAGCAGTGACTGGTTTAGCCCAGGTGAGGAGGTGTTGGGTAGGAGATTAGAAAAACTCACAGCAATTATTCTTTGTTTTCTTTTGCCTTTCCTTGCAGCATCTCCAGAGCTGTCATCCACTCAAACATCTGGGCACAGACCTGCCACAAAAAGACAACCTTGGCCAGCTGTGACTAGTTTTCTTCAGTGCTACACACTGAGCTCTGGCTCCCAGGAGTGGCTCTTCTCGTACTTGCCAAGTAGTCTTGACCCTTGAGGGGCTGTGCTGGGCCTTGATGACAGTTTCACATGACCCTGATATTAAATGTCTTTTGGAGAACTCGTTATTTAAACCTAACACTTGAGCCCCAGTTTAGCAGATGATGAATGCACATGATTTATTTTTAAACATGATGATTCAGTAGGGCCTCAGCAAAACCCACATTAAGGTGTTTCTTTTTTTTTTAATTCCTGCTTTATTGAGCCAAAAGATCTTGCACAGAAGAAAAAAAAAAAAAAACAAAACAAAGGAAACATCCATGTTAACCTCAGCAGAGTCCAAATTCTAAGTTTTGCTCTTTTGGGCTGTGATGCTGCAAGTTATGGTGAGTGGGACTACGGACAGGTATTAAATGGTTGTCACAGGCAGATGATGTTGTGGTACAAGCAAGGGTTCCAGCATCACATTCCAAAGCCAACTGTGTTACGTTAGCGAGGAAGGTGGGCCAAATTCATCCGCTGTGCAATTCGTGGCATTTTTGTCTCCAGATTTTCCACTTATTTTTGATATCTGCCAGGAGGGTAGTTTAGAGAACGTTACACTGTCATAACATTGTATTCCACTGGCAATATTCCTTAATTGTAGTAATAATACATAATCAGCCATATATGTATGCATTAATATATTAGCTGCATAGCTTCAGCACTAACTTCTGTAACACCCAACAACAGTCCTGCTTGGCTGCCTCATCACCTGAGCATCAAGATACGAATTTCTTCCTGTTACATGCTTGGGGTAGATATTATTTTTATAACAGGAACCAATGATGTTTCTGTCAGAAAGCTGTGAGGTTTTATTGTGGAGTCTGTAATTTTTGTACGATGAGATTTTCAGAGGACCAAACAGTACAGTGTTGCAGTGCGTTGATGGGCTGGCAAAGGGTGAACTCTTGGCACGCTCACCATCCCAGAGGAGTTTAGGGACACCTAAAACTACCACCGTCTCCACCTCTAGCTGCGTGTGCTCAGGGTGTCAGAGAATAAGCCCTTGTTTTTGGGGTGGCCAGAGTCTGCTGAAGATTTTGCTGTGACATCTTTTCCCGAGGGCACTGGTTGGACCCGTGGGAGCAGGCATTGCTTCCTAAGCAGAGGGGAGCAGCTATTGAGTGGGAAGGAAGGACACAAAGAAGAGTCAGAAAAATGGGTTTTTTTTGATAAAACCATGTGCCTGCAGTAGTCTTAGGCAACAATTAAAAGCCGAGGGAGGGAGCTTCTCAGCTGGCCTGGGGCAGGGCAGCTTCAGCTGGCCCCAGCTACTGACTGGAGTGTGTGTGATTTAACCCAGTGCTCCACGTCCCACCGTCCATTTACTGTCCCGCACCCAGATTTGGACAGGTTTTGAGCATAGGCCTGCAGGAGCTAAACCACACACCACAGTTACAAACTTGCCTCTGAAGCCACTGTGAGCCAGCTGAAGAAAAGCCAGTGGGGTCTAGGAAGGGTAAAAAATGGTACAAAGAAAAGCATGCTATGGTGTGCACTTGTGCTAGAAGGGTACACCACCAGGGGAGGTAACAATGATGCTAGAGGAAAATAAATCAGACAACAGAGAAGACCAACAACTTCTGTCTGTCTCTGCAAAAGGCTTGAATGACATCTGCTGAATGACAGCGCGACTCAATTTGCAAAGTCTTATTTTTAATTGAAACAAATAGCTACAAACGACACGCAGAATAAATGGATGGCTTTTTGCTGTGTTTTGCAAAGGTGAAATGTGGGACTGTGGAAGGGGGTGACATTGTTGAAGGGACTAACTTTGAAATGATAAAGAAAAATGAACAGGGGAGGAAAAGAGAGGGAATTGGAAGAAATGGAGCAAGAAGAACATTATTTTGTGTAAATTAAATTTAAATAAAAAAGGATGACACTGGCTCTGATCTTGTCATGCTGAAGTATTTTAAGGCCAACAGTAATAAGAGAATTATTTATAACATGAGTACGCCATGAGTGCCAGGTCCACCTTTTTTCTTTTCTAATAATGAAGCTGCTGATGCACATTTGTCAAGAAGACAAAAAAACACCCTTTATATTGACCAAAAATGCTAGCCTTAGTCACTTAATATCTTCAGAGTTCACCTACATCAAGGTGAGGAACAGTGAAATCTGCTGAAAAGGGGCAAGAAAATGCCTCAGAAATGTTAGGTTGCCATTTGACTAGTCTTTCGAGTCTCCTTAAATAGCTGGGCACAGCAGAGGGTCCTTTTCTGGGCCTTGCTGTTTTCAGACTGCTGTAGAAGTTGATTTCTTCCATTCCAGTCTAATCAGCTCAACAAGAGTTGCAGAGAAACTCCATCTGAACAGCGACAGCCATAAAGGAAAAGTGTGAGCCCACTCTGCCTAGAGGGTTGTCATGGGTGCTGGCATACGCATGGTGGCTGGGTTCCTCCTAAGGGCCGGCAGACTCTGTCACTTAAGAAAGGGAAGAAAGAACATAGGAATATTCAATCATGTGCATAAAATCTGGCAGCATTAAAAGAACAATTCCTGCTATTCCCAGAGAAATGCTGCACAGTAATGCTATTATTAGGCATGGCTCATATTTAATCTGATATTGTCACATGCCAGAACCTACCAAGGCAAAGATGTTTACCTACTCCAGGCAACTGCATGGAGGCATACGGGTTGAGTGGGCCACTGATGCAGTCTCAGGGCAGATGCGAGGCAGGACAGGTAGCAGCCACATTGGCGATTGGTTTGTAGTATGGAAGACAGGCAAAATCTTGCCTCTGGTCTCACGCAGACTGGCTCAGCGGGCTTCAAGGGAGAAACAGCAATAAATTACTAGCTTTCTGCAATAAGAGAAGAGCAGTTAAAGGATGACTTGTGACTCTCAGAAAAACTTAAAACTCACTGGCACAGGATGTTGAACTCAGTGGTATATATTTGTTCAAAAATATTTAGACTCATTCATTCACATTCAGTTATTATTAAACATGATGGTTTGGATGTAACTGCCTTGCCAGAAAGTGCCTGAACATTGTCAGATGTTCATTGTCAGATGTGAGTCATTTCATACTGGCCCTTTCCCTTTTGCACTTTCCCTATGAATTGTCTCTTGGACAACAGCAGAGCAGGGATGCTGGGCTAGATGAAGCTCTGGTCTGACCTCCTATGGCCTTTCTCCTGTTCTTATGCAGGCAAATCCACATGGCATACTAAAGGCATAAAACGGCTGTGCAGCAGCATATATTCATTGCAGTAAATGCCATGCTAATGCATGTACCCAGATGCTGAGAGGTAGCTGCCCTTCAGCTCTCCTGGAGTCTGAGCAGAGAAAATCTGTCAGCCCTGAAGACCACACAGGCACATCCTTAGACAAACAGATCCTTATCTAAGTGGCAAAGTTACTAGTTGTTCCCTTGTCTGCCCTTGATGGAGCATAGTTATAGCCCATCGCTTACTGTGTGAGCCCCCAGTCCCTCAAAGCTTTCCCTGTCTGCTTAGCTTCATGCAGCGCAAACAGCCCTACTGAACTTCAATCAGGCAACTCACAGTGTGTAACATTAACAGAGCAAGATTTTGTAAGTCCAGGGCTTAAAGCTGCAGTCTAGCTCAAAAAAGCACTTATTTGTACTGTACAATCTCTAACAATATATTTTCCTATAGAAGCAGTACCGACTTTTGACTAGTATGTGCAATGATAGGGCAGTTATACTCACAATTGATTTTCCCGTTCCAGAGAGGCAGTTGTACATATAAGCAAATACTTTTTCAATACTACCCAGAAGGAAGAAAAGAATGTTTATATGACAAACTGTTTCTAGACAAATGTAGGTATTTGACTGAAAATTAAATAGAAGCAGCGATCTTCAGTAGGGGTTAAACCTTAGAGAGAGCTCCTTTCAACCTTTTTCCCGTTCGGGAAGCCCTACGTATTTTCCAGCGGATGCCTGCATGGATGGATTAAATGTAAGCCCGCTGGCAATCAGCCTACTGGGCATAGTTACCTTCCATGGGCCCCCAGATGTAGTCCTTGGACCACTGGTCCATGACCACAGATTTTGGAATCACTACTGTAATTCTTCAAAATTTGGGAGCACTATGATGTGCTGAGAGGGTGAAGGTATAATGCTGCATTATGAATCTCCTCATAAATTCACTCCTCAGATCTGGTATCATGTGCAAGCCTTTCCTTCCCCACTGCATGAACAGGAATGGGTACAGTGGAAGTCCTCCTTTGCCAGGCAAAGGTGGAAGGTGGGGTGCAGATAGTGGCCTATCTGGATCAGATTGTCACCTTTCTCCCTGGGAAAATACGAAATGAACGAAGATCTTGAGTAAAAAAAGGATTTGCTAACAAGACCAGGGAAAGGAGGACACGCTAACAAAACCCCACACCACTCGCATGAGAAGAGGCCATTGCAGAGCCGGGCCTGTCGCCCCTGTGAGGCAAACGGCCCCGAATTGTCTTCAATTCGGACAGACCGCTGCCTCTCTGCCCGGGGTGTTGCTCCCGGTGTGCAGAGGAGGGTGTGACGCTCCTTTTGCCGGGTCTAACACTGAGACCTGGTGACCCGTGCCCGTGGCGGAGCTGCCGGGAGAGCCCCGG
>NW_009189728.1:0-11384 GCF_000690835.1 Fulmarus glacialis
CTCCAACCACTACATCTCCCACCAGTCCTTCCCTGTTTGTAAACAGCAGGTCAAGCGAGGCACTTCCCCCAGTAGGCTCACTTACCAGCTGTGTCAGCAAAGTCTCCTTTGCATGTCTTCTAAGTTATAAGAAAGCTCATTAATTTCTGTATAGGTTATCTCATCCCACTTTGGGCATGCTTTCCTTTTGCTGAGTGCAAATGACACTCCATGTTGACTTAAACCGGGACAGTTTCTCCTCCTGGGGAGCCTCTGCATAAAACAAAAAGGGGATAAAAGATGACTGAATTTCCCAGTCTTCATCCCCCTGGCATTAATATCTGCCTGGTATATCGGTAACAATTCATTGCATAGTTGGGCTGAAAGAAAGAAAATATCATGTTTTAGATATTCTTGTATTGTTATATTAGTCTTTGTTTTCCCTTTGACAGATATCTTTTCCCATGGACCTTAACTTTCTAGAGCTACAGGAACCGCACCACTGAGGGCAGGGTTAATACTCCACTGCCATGGCTGCTGCTGACATCTTACTTCCAGAAGAATATCAAGTGGGCAGTTACTGCTAGGGAGAGATCTAATATAGTGTCAATTAAGCCCATTTTTTTAAATTTATTTTTTAATACATTACACCAGAAGAGCAGTGCTTTAGTAAAATCAGTGGATGGTTGAGTGTTGGGTTTTTTTAATACCACTTTGTTGACATTTCAGAGTTTTCCTTCAAAGACCTCTGAATTTATCTACAAGTCTTGTCCTAAAAGAAAAGAATCGGACTCCATTTACTATTAGTATTTCTCCTTTTTCACCTTACTTTTTTTTTCCCCTTTGCCAGCTGCAGCTCTGAAATTTTTATGATTATTTGACCACAGTATCAAAGAAAACCTTTGGGAACAATCTGTCCTGACTTTCTTTAAAGTCCTGTGGGTCAAGTGTCAATGCCTCAGCCTCCAACAAAGGAAGAAGCCTTTGAGAAGGGAAAGCAGTAGATGAGCTCTTGAGACTTAGTGTGTTTCTTAATTTTTTTCTTTTTTTCTTCCCCCCTTCCCCCTTTTTCTTTCCCTTCCCTTTCCTGTGACTTCAATTTCTTTTCTATTCTAGCTCTGGAAAGGAAAGGCTATCCTCTTGTACTAATCACTTTTTCAGGGTCACTGTGTGAAGTCTGAGCCAGATTCTCCGTTGCTAGTGCATTAAGCTCTTTCTGCTCAGAAAATCCTAAGTGAAGCTGTACTAGAAAGGAACCCTGTGTCTTTTGCAAGGTCACAATGATGTGCCTCAACATTTTTGGTGGAAACAATTCAAAAACTCTCTGCGTGTTTGCTAACTATAAGGCATGTGCTGAGTAAGAAAGGACAGCAAAGCTTCTTGTGTATCAGTCTTCCAATTTTCACATTCTCTGTCCAGCTTGAAGAACTAGGGAGGAGGTTTAAAAGTCTTGACCCACATTTTGTGCTCTCACTCATCGCAGAGTATTTTCTTTCACTCTCAGTCCTGTACTCTTTACTCTGTACCAGCCTTGTTTGCAGAGAACACAAAGCTGATAATCTAGAGACAGACCCAAACTGTGCTCGACAAACTAAGAGCTCCCTTTGTGTCATTTTGGCCTCCTGTGTGCTGTCCATCTGCTCAACTGCAAATCTTGCAAAAGCTCAAAATTCTCCTGTTGAGTCAAAGGGCTGGCAAACAGTCCTGCTCTTGATGAGAGACAATACCCTCTTTTTCTAAGCCAGCAAGAGGCTTACAAGCAGCAAATATGAGAAATTAGAATGGCTGTTAGGGCTGTTGAGGAAACTTCAAAGTTTTTCCACAGTTCTTTCAAACTGTTTTATCTGCTGTAGTTGGTGCCCACTACTGGCAGTAACTTCCTCCAAACTGTGACAGAGAATTCCTGTATAGCCAGGCAATGGGCTGACTATAGTTTATTACGAGCAAAAGGCACAAAGGGAACTTTGTGGCTTTAACTACCAAGTAGGAACCAGGACAAAAATTTTCTGAAGATCTGCAGAGCATTTAAGTACATAAGAGGTCAATGTATGACAAGGACAACCTTCATAGACTGGAAGTCATACAATAAGCTTGGCTGGATCAAGACAAAGCACAACCAATCTTTTGTTGGCTTCTCAGTTACTGTCCTGCTACTGAATTTCCTTTTGTCTCAGTGGTAGTACTATCATCTAGGTCAAGGTTGACAGAACTAGAAGATGGTCAGTTATTCTGGGTTTTATTCAAATAATTTACTAAAAAACCTACATCCAGTAGATAATTTAACTACCAGCATCCATCTGACAATTAGCATCCAAGTGCAGGGTGTGGTTTTGTTGTTTCAGAGTGAGGATAACATTCCTAGCAGCGGCAAGCTTTTGAATCACATTATCCAAAAAACACTTTCAGGACTACATATCTCAAATCAGGGTCAAGATCCTGACTGGTTTAGTGGTGCACTAGCACTATTGTGCATGCCCTTCCTACAGCACTTCAGAACTCCCTCAACCTCTTGGCTACCCTCATGATGACCAGACATATTGGCACAGTGTCCAGCTAATCTGAGTCTAAGAAGATAGTGAGCGAGTCAGACCTCTGGATCTTTCAATGCCTAATCTGGCTCCTCCAGTAGACAATTTCTGTCCTGATTATAAAGAGACCCAGGGTTTGGCAGAGTTGGATTGCAAGAGATCTCATTCAGGCATTCTTCTGCATGCACCTCTCCAAAAAGAAACAGCAAGAACAGCACAGAATTGTTTGGTAACTAGAACTAGGCCACGCAAATGCAAACACTATGGCTGAAAGCACTTCTAGTTCCTCAAAACCTTAATCATATAAACACGGATGTTCCTATTTATCTTCTTGATTGCCTGTTCTTCTCAACTCTCTCTGAAAAGGCAGATAAGGTAGGAACTCCAGAGACAGGATGGAGCTTTAGATAATTTGGGAAATACAGCGGCAGTGAAAGCTTTAGAATTTTCTGTTTTGTTTTGCAATTGCATTGATTTGAATGAAACAATCTACACCGGTCTAAATTTTTCATCCTGAGAGCTAATTTGCTTTTGGGTCCCTCTCCCTCAGCAATTAACTGGATGAGGGAGTTGGAGCAAGACGACGCAAAGAATTCCAGCCGATGTAGTTCACATCAAGCATTAGAGCACGCAGCTTTGCTTTCCTGCTCTCTTCTCCTGCCGGCTGCCACCTCCCTAATGCTACATCCATCTGTTGAAGGATGGCCTCTTCAATTTACCATGTTGTTAACAGAGAGACTCCCATTCTGCTGATTTCCCCATCCATCTCAAGGAAGATGCTTTATCCTCCCCTTCCATCTCACACACATGGTGTTTGTGAGAGGAGAAAGAACATGTTTCAAATCACAAAGCCGAGATTTAAAAAAAAAAAAAATTAAGCATTTGTAATTATATCAGCTAGGATTTGGCTTCCTGAATACATTTGAGTATCAGTTCTTTGGTATTTCTGGCACTTCCGATCAGCCCTAAAAAGCACAGGAGTTTTCTCATTTCAGCCACCAGAAAGTGCATCAGCCCAGCCTGCACCAAAGTGCTGAAACAGTCAAACCTTCAGCTGTGCCTACTTGGGAAACAACGCTGGGCGGGGGGGGGAGGGGAGGAAAAGAAAAGTAAGAATATCTTACCTGTTTTCTTCTTTATGTGTGTAATCACTTTATCATTATGAAAAAGTATAATAATTGGAGTAAAGAGCAATCAGATGGCAAATGGAAAGCCACAACACCCACGGCGTTAGGGAAACTGCCTGCACTGCTATTAAGCTTGGTCCAGTACAGAAGGGTAGATGCTTTTCCCCTCATTTGAATGGATTCACCACTAAGATGAATGGTTCTCAGTTACAGCTGATCTTTCATTATTGTCAGATTATAAATACTAATGTATATGATTATGGGCTGAAGAATACTGTAAAATGTATCCTAAGGCTGATTAAAGATTATACACACACAAAGAAGTGCAGCTCTGTTAATCATCCTAATTTTCCAAGCACTTTACTCTTCCTGTTTCTCATAGTTCTTTAGCTACAGTATTAATTTGGAGAGCTAGGCATCTCTCACTTCGTGAATTTAGCTATAAAAATACAGTTTTATCTCAGAACATGTATTGATTATAAAGCCTTCTGAAGCTTTGGTCTCCAGTAGTACAAAAAACCCCAAAGATTTTTCCTTTATATTGTAAACACCGTTGCAGATTTAAACGGCACTATAGTCATTTACTTTCCCAAAATACAGCCTTTTAATCTTACATGCTTCTTAGGTGTAATACATCTTTTAAATTGAACACTGACTCCAGAGCCATGCAAAACATTATACAGCTGTAACCAGAACATTCTTGGAAAAAATGCAACATTTCAATTATACATTAAGCAAAACAAAAAAAGCAGTCATCTCCCAATCTGACAAGTAAACACAGGAGACTAACTTACACCAGTTGATTTCAGCTGAGCTACATTAGAATGACTGACTAGCAAATGAGCCACCTTATATTGAAAGACTTTTAGCATTTTAATTTTGTGTTCTAGCATACACAAATAAGCTCTCAAAGTACGGCACTCTCTACCACAGATCCCACTGTAAATTTCTGTTTTGTAGACCTGCTTTTGTTTCACAAAGCTAAGCAAGATAGAAAGAGCAAAGTTCTTAACCAAGACCATCTTTCCAACCATGCTTGCCCACATTTCCTTTGTTCCACAGCTTCTCCTCAGTGGCTGACAGCTCTTTTTTTGAACACTATCTTGCACTTCGGACAGCTCATTTATCAATGAGCTAATTTAACAAAAAAAAAAAAACCCACTTTTCTTGATGGAGAGCATTAACACTGGGACTACGTATACAAGATCAAAAATTTTCTATTGATCTTTTCTGCTGTCAAAGGAAGAAATTCCATCATTTTGAAAACTCTGATCAGAAGCATTTTTTCCCCCTCCCCCTCGACATTTCTACTTTTGTTATAAAGCTGGAAATTTTTACTTAATCTATCTAGTTTTCCACCTAAAACTGGATAGATCTTTAGATCGTCTTCTAGACCACCAGCAATGCAGATATTAGGTCAATAGAATTCAATAATGCAAAATGAAGTGCTCCCATTTCTCTGCTCAATGTAAAAACTATCATAAATCTGTACGCAAGTGCTCGCTTCCTAAATCCTCAGCAAGGATATTTTTACTAGCTTGAATGCAAGGAAGAAATAATGTCTTTGGCTTTGCAGGCTTTAAGTGTGATTAACTAGTGTTACCTACTGCAGAACACCAGCCAAGGAATTTCATCCAGTGATTCCTTATTAAAAGAAAAGCTTTTATTACAATAGCCTTTGGGCAATTTCTTAAAAATGAAAAATCTTATCACCTTGCATCAAATAACTGACATCGTGGTCACATCTTTCACAGACTAGAATTCCCTAGCTGGAATTCTATATTGATCTCTTCTTGCTCCCAAGTGAAATCTTAGGTCCAACTATATACGTTTCTCCTCTTCCCTGCCATTAAACCTGATCCATGATTCACTCAGCCTTGAAGATATAACCAACTAATAACCTAGAACAAAATTGCTTCTGATGAAACTAAGGTCTTGTGCCCTTCCTCAGCTCACTTGCAGAAGACAAAGATCATGAAAAAGATATTTACAAATTCACATGAAAAGCAAGAAAGGTTTTATAGTAGAAACATCAACAAAACATACCTTATTGTTAAAGCACACCCAAACTCGCAGATGTTAAAACAGATGACATATTTGTTAAGTATTTTTCTATACGCAGAAATTGTTTGGGTCACCAAACACATCTGGCCTATGCTTATCTAAAGCCTCGTCTGACTTCTCACAACAGGTAAACTCTGACCATAATAGCCATGCTGCTTGAGAAAACGAATCGCCTACTTAATTCACCCATGTGTAATTATTTTAAATATGGAACAAATTATTTGAAAGCAAACCTTTCCCTCAAAATATGTTGAGTCTATGTTAAAAATCACACAGAAACCTTCATGTAAAAGTGGTTATCTTTAAGTATTTGAACATTCAAACACCATACAATACGACAAAGTTTTAATTCTACTAGTCAGGGAAACTTCTTCCCTTGGCTTCAGGGAGACAGGTTTCAAGCCTATATAAGCAAACAAACCACCCTTATGCTATGTATACATACATACATAGTGAGACACATACCTAAAAACCGTGTTTCAAGAGGAACAAATCTTTAATCTTGGATATTTGCATAGATTATTGATAATTTTCTTTATTGTCTAATGGCATTGAAATTTTGTAGTGAACATAAGGACATAATACTGCATTGATACTTCTTGCCATATATCATCTGTTTCCTACCACTATACTGAGGATCAAAGTTCTTGCAATCAAAACTCTGAAGACCATTACATTACCTATTTCAGGATTTCCCAATAAAAGGGAGGCTATGGTCACTATGTCTCCATGCCTCAAGAAATCAGAGTACTAGTCCAACTGCAGTCTTATCAATAAGGAGTAATACAAACAAAATAGCAACTTCCAAGAGAAGCTAAAACCTCAGTAGCAGTTATTATTCAAGATCTTCACTCACATCCTGTTTTTTTCACCCCAGGATAGCATTTATTTTAACACAATCTCCCTGTGGCAAATCAGCCCTACAAGATTACAGGGAAGATGGCACTGGCAAATAATACCTACTGAAGTCCTTAATCCTCTATTTACCTTAAGACTCAACAAGCTTCTCTTTGTTCCCATGCATCAACCTTCTACCACAGAACAGACTCATAAAATAACCACATCCAGTGGTAAACCTCCCACACCCAGATAGAAAAAGCAGTCTTACTCCAGCCATCTTCCCACACACTCTGAGTAACAGTCCTGAGATAAGAGAAAGCTGCAGAAGGAGGATAGAAGAATAACTCATAATGGAATTTAATTTAATCCACCCACCTATATAAACCACTCACCCTTAACAGAGGTGAATAGATACCTGCAACTTTTTTAAACCTTTGGCCACTGAGACATCCTTTATAATGTGAAACATTATCACCATTTCAAAGCTAGCCTTATATACAAGCAGAATCTCACCCTTCTCATTCTCACATAAAAACTCACTAACCTGAGTTTTCTAGAGCTTTTAGTCATACCCACCTGGAAGTATGGCATAGCCTTTAGGTCCTGTTTTCATTCAGAGTGGTAACCAGTCTCATCTCTGTGAGGATGAAACTAAATCACAGAAGAATCAAGAGCATTTGAATACCTCTCCACAATACTTTTTTCTCCAAGCTCAGGAGAACAAACTAGCTCTTCAATAATCATCTATCAGGAGACACTCAAAACACCTGCACTAACAGCTGTACAAAATACCCCAAGCAACAGCCCTCCAACAAACAGTTCACCTACCACACAGCAGCAACACAGTAACTCCGTTATAATCTCTGCTGGCACTGAACAAAGGTCAATTAACACCTTCACCCTCGACCACAAATTACCTAGGCTAATATGGAGTGAAGACACACCAAAACTAATCAAGGAAAATTAATCCTAAATCAAAGTAGGAGAAAAGCTTTTTAATCTCTTACTTTCTTCACCTGTTGTAATCAGGTGTCCTTCCTGCTATACAGACAAAGTGAAGAGCCATAAGGTTACAATTTGTATTTATGGACTTACTGATTCAAAGAACAATGTCTCTCTCCAGACCCTTAATCTCCCGATACTACAGCAAGCATTGCACTAATAACTTCTGCAAAAAAAGGATTTGTGCTCCTGACCAATCCTACCTGGCTTCTGGTCCCTGCTCCTAATTAATGTCATTCAGCCACATCTCCTTCTGAAGTGTACGGAAAGCCCCAGCACACGCAGAACAGGTGTTTACTCAACAGTACCATCTACCTGAGTTGTTTCTGTAATTTTAGCAAACTTACAGTCTTCAATTTCCAAAATGTAACTTTCCAAGCTATGTAGGGCAGAGGTGCTAAAAATGTTTTACCTCACCCCTTTGCTTTTCATGAGAATTTGAGCTAAGATTACAGAGATCTGCCAGCTCCCAGGCTAGGAGACTCCCTATTCCTCTGCTGCTGCTGGGGCTTCAAGTGTAACTAGCTTAGGGGTCCTAAGCTTGGTATCACAGAGGCGTGGCAATGCCTTGGCGGTCCTGGTCCAGAATAGTATTGTTGTTAGGCTACAAAAATTCTGGCCTTTTGCCCCATTACAACAGATATCTTCCGGGTCACCATCCAAGTATGCATACCCATTTGTTTGCACAATGTGGGTTTTTTTCCAACAAATATTGAATATGCTTTTGCACTAAACTGAGGCCCAGCTGAAATACCTGCCTATGTACAATTACTGTTTTTTTCTGGTTTCTCTCATTGCTAACCTGTCTGTAATACTTTACACAGATGAAGTACTGCTTATGAACATGTAAGATATACTATAGAAACATCATACTACTGTACGAGTCCCACAGTGCTGATTAATAGCAATAATAATGCACAAGCAATTGTGCTTTTATTTTTCCACATTTGTTCTATGGCCATTTTCCCACAAGTTTGATTATAGCAAGAAAGTGTTTAATGAATCTGGAATAATAGCAAATACGGCAGGAGAGTTTTATGTACAGTTTTAAGACTTATTTCCTTTTGTTGCCGAAATGGGACACTGGAGGCAAGTCAGTGCATTTATGGCACTATGTTTTTTACAGCTTCGTCTTTCCTTACTAGAATGTCACATATGGATTTACAATTGCCAACATGCATTTTCAATTGCTGAAACTGATAGCTGCAATCTAAGGCAATAGAACTGTGAAAGTGGAGATGTGCATACATCTTGCTTTACATTTCTTAAGACATCAGACCCATGCCTTTAACACAACTGCACTGCTCCAAGAAAGCTTTTCAACAAGGTTACAGCCCTCCACACAGCCTTATTCCCCCCTTCTTTTTGAAATATGAACCTCTCTTGAAGGCTGATAAATTTTTGACTCTGTTCCAAATGATCTTGTCTTTGCATCCCTGTAGAAGCAGGTATTTTATCCCAGTTGTCTTGAATGGTCAGCTCCAGAATAACAGCTGCTGAATGTGATACTGAGCTACACCGTCCTTCCCTCCTAAGGAAAATCTTGGAATGAGCTGTCCTGTTCTCAGGGGCTGGAGCTCCTGATTAGCTGTGTCCACACTTAGAAGAGTTTTCAGTCTGCAATGATCTCTCTGGTCTGCCTTTCCTGGTATGCCTATAAGCTCTGAAATCCATCAGAATAAGATAGGAAAATGATTAAATGAACCAGTAACATGATGATTTATGGAGGCATAACTTTTCATTAATTTTTTTGAAGTGTGTGAATGTTTTTCCACTGTGATACTAAATTTGCATAGAGTAAATCACCTATCAGTTGAAAATGAGAAATAGCTTTTACTCTGTTTATCACATGGTATTTTATGATGAAATTTAATACAAAGGTTTAATTTCTTAAAAATCCTGGCTAGCATACTGACACATAAGTTAGAATTCCTTACACCTTTACAATGACTGCTATAAATACCAGCCTCATCTTCTAAAACATTTTGCTGAAGAACACTCCTGAAATGGCTATTTCTTTAGAACGATGTTTTATTAAGAAATATTTTTTTAAGCTGTTCAGACATTGGATGTATTGGATTTGATTTATTGGATCAAATACTCTTCTACAACCTTACTACTTTTTGTCAGTTTGGTAGGGTGAAGATACTGGACACTATCTGAATCTGACCAGTTGAGCATCTCTCTCATATAAATGAATCACAAGCAGAAAGGTATCTCCTACATGTAGCACTTGCCTTGCCCATAAAGCAGAGTAGAAATAGCCAGTAGCTCCTCTTAGTAAAGGTTCAATACCCTCAGTTATAGGCACAATCCACTTGACTGCTCTAAGCTCAGCTGACGCTGGTGCTTGTAAGGATGAGCAGCGTACCTTCTCTGCCACACTGTGCAGACACTTGGTGCAACTGTTCCACATGTTGTCATTTTGATAACTTCCATTGTTATAAATGATAGCGGCAAAGCTGTTAAGGTAGCTCTGGCTGGATGCAAAGAAACCAGATCCTGCTTTGCTACGAGACTGAAGGCAGCCTCAGTGAACACAGCCCCAAAGCACCAACATCTGGACATGTGTGGCACTGAAAATGGCTTGGCAAGTTAGCTCCGCGCATCAACAGGCTTTAAGGAGACATTTAAACTTTGCTATTAACAATGGGAAAGTCATTTTAAAAACAGGATCTAGCCAGACACAGCCACATATTTGCACAGGGGTACTTCAGAGCCATTCCTCATACAGATGTTCTATATAGCCTATTTAAAAAGAAAAGCTGTAAAGATTTTCTAAAAAACTGTACATGGTGCAGTTTCGGATTTCTCCTAATGTGGTAGCTAGTATTTTGCTCACCTGTTCAGGCAGTAAGATATATTATGTTCAGAGGGCTAGAATTCTCCGGATATGCATACATTAACCAATCAAAACTCCTTTTTCCTTCCAAGGTCTTTGGCAGCCACTGATTGATAAGCCATAAAATGTTCATTCCTTGCCCAGAGCTTCTGATGAGTACTGAAGATTATACCATTTAACTCTACCAACTAGTGCAGCAAAGCACTAAGCAGAATTAGAATACTTAGAATTATATTTCATCTAAAGATGGTTTCTTTGGGGTAAAACAAGCAGTTAATTTACATACTGTCGGTTATGCTTACTCCTCTATATGTGAAACTATAAATGATTCCCAGGGCTGAGAAAACAATCACGCTTTTCTCAAAGTCAAGCAAAGTGTAAACACATTCAAAAGAATAACAAAAGTAACCGAGCTGGTAAGCACCACACAAACGCTCAGAGCTGAGAGCAAAATAGACTTTAGTGATTAATATAAAAGCTGAGCACAGTTTCTTGACACGTCTGCTTTTCATCCCAAGGGTGGTGTACCTCCATGCAATATTCTCAGGCTTTAAAATGTCAGAGAATATGCTGGCAGAGTGTGCTGGTTTTGGCTGGGATAGAGTTAATTTTCTTCATAGTAGCTAGGCTGGGGCTACGTTTTGGATTTGTGCTGAAAACAGTGTTGATAACACAGGGATGTTTTGGTTACTGCTGAGCAGTGCTGACACAGAGTCAAGGCCTTTTCTGCTTCTCACCCCACCCCACCAGCGAGTAGGCTGGGGGTGCACAAGAAGCTGGGAGGGGACACAGCTGGGACAGCTGACCCCAACTGACCAAAGGGATGTTCCATACTGTATGACGTCATGCTCAGCACATAAAGCTGGGGGAAGGAGGAGGAAGGGGGGGACGTTTGGAGTGATGGCATTTGTCTTCCCAAGCAACCGTTATGTGTGATGGAGCCCTGCTTTCCTGGGGATGGCTGAAAACCTGCCTGCCGATGGGAAGTAGTGAATGAATTCC
>NW_009189728.1:11488-33134 GCF_000690835.1 Fulmarus glacialis
TGAGCGGCTGGGTGGGGCTTAGTTGCTGGCTGGGGTTAAACCATGATACAGAGGTTGCAGTGTGATCTCTGTGTCAGGAAGAGGAGAGGTGAAGCTACATTCAGGTCTTTCTCCATTGCAGAATACAATTACATCTTTTGTAATATGACGACTTCTTTGTAAAGGAGAGTCAGCTGCAGAATAGTAAGCACTATTATAAAGTTATGGACAACAAATGCCTAAGAACTTCTGGTGCTGTATAAGGAAGATGCCATCTCTGACTACTAACTGCTGGAGGCTAAGAATATTCTGGGGAAGTATCACTACATGTTTGATCCATAACTGTATTATTCCCAAGATACATGTTGGGAAGGTGTTGGAAACAGCATGCTAGGCTTGTTGAAGTCTAGGTCCATCCTTACGTGGCCAGTAAATTCTTATATAAATTCAATAAAGAGGACATGTCATGAGGGCTTGTATCTCTTTAACCATACAGGTCATCATGGTCTTAGTCAAAAATACCTTTTTCTTTTTGTTTACTTTGCTAGGATCTTTATATTAGAAGTCAATAAGGACAGAACTGTTAGATATATGTCCAAATTGTGCCTGTATGATGTTTTCAGGTAATGTTGTTACCTAGCATAGACACAGTTAGGAGTGCTGCTAGACAAAAAAAATGCAAGTTGATCTGAAGGTGGTGTCAAATTCTGACTGTCATCCGAGAATGTAACGAAGTGTTGGAGATCTTTCTGGATGTTAACAGAGGAATGAAGGTAAGGAGGACCCCCCACTCCTCCTTTGTGGGGGAACATCATGAAATAGTGTGAATAGAAATTCTTCCTTCTTATTCATGAGGAACTTCTTCCCTGTTGCAAAATACAGAGAAGATTCACTTCCTGGCAACAGATTCTGGCAAAAGTGGATTCTAAGGGGAAGATAAAACAGCTGGGGACAGGCATGAGGCAACCTACAATGTTCTCTGAACTTGCAGTCCATGTTGTTGAGTACCTCAATACCAAGAATGAGAAAAGGTTTACAATGCAAGGAAAAGTGACTAAATCCATAAGCAGGGCAAAATGGTAACTCAAAACAGTCTTGTCAGAAGGATTGTTGCTTGACAAAACAATAAGAAACACAGTATTCCATAATACCTTGAGTGGGCACTAGGGTCTTCTGCCATCTCAAAGAAGAAATTTTTCTATGTTGTCTTACCCTGTACATGGACCAGCTATCAGAAAATTCCGTTTTCTTTTCCTGCAGTCATATACACATTGAAAGAAAAAAATGCAGCAAAGGAATCCTCCAAAGTGTGAAGGGCATTGCCCTTTTTCATGCAGAACTAATTCCTATCATCCAAACAGAAGATCCTCCTCTGATGACTACACTGCTCCTGGGATCTCAGAACTCCAGAGCCAAGAAGAGAGCGGCTCATTACCACACTTATTTCCATTGACTATAACGTGGTAACTGCAGCATCTAGAGCTGTTTGTAAAGGTGCTCTTGCTGCTAACTGTCCCTCAGCAATTAGGGATTTAAATTCTTTTCTATGCTCCTGTGGTGACCTCATCAACAAAATCTGTAAATCTGTAAACTTACTATAATTAAGAAAATCATAACATGCCAGAAGGACCTAATAATTTGACATTCTAAACCGCAAGCTTGCCAGTGAATAACTTTTATGACCAAGCAGATCTGACCATCTTGGCTCCCTCTCAGGAGGAGTTTGCATCAGTCTGTTCTGACCTCACAAATGTACATGTATATTTTGTCTGCTGCCTTTGAATCTGCAATGCCAATTCAAGGTCCTTGCCAAATATTTTTGCAGGTTCCGGTGAGGCCTCATGAATGGAAGTGTTTTTCTCCACAGCACAGAAGTATGCAGCATGTCCAACAATTTACAGGTTCCGTGCATATTGTTATGCAGAATTTGGAGCGATTTGGCTCTCTTTCTCACAAATTTCTGGAAACTTTAAGAATTTACTAATGTAAAGGTACCAGAAGGATCAGCTTGTGCTGAGAATTGAATCTTTCTTTTTCCTAAGTCTTAAGGACAGCCCTAACAAAATTCTTCAATGCTATTTGTTTCAACTTTGTGGAGTCCTGCAGCTAACTGAGGCCCCAGTGATGTCCCGGAGGTCAATTTTACATGGATATGAGGCAGGAATCAAGAAAAAGTATCCTGAGTCTTACCCTTTTAGTTTTTTATATCCTTTTTATAAAAGTACTTAGGCTGGAATACAATAAATCCTTTAACTGTAAGCAAAATGAACACTGAATATATCCTAACAGGAATGCTTGATTTGGGAAAAAAGGTCAATGTTTAAAACTAGAAGACATGAATCTTACATTCCTTGTAATTGGGACACCTAGTGGAGAAAGTTTTTACAGAAGAAAATACAAAAAAATTTGCCAAAGTCCTCTGTGTAATCTACCACAGAAAGGTTTCCCATAAAGCATATCTGCTTCTCTCTGATGCATCACTCACTACTTTAAAAGGACTATTAGTTTTGCTGCTACTACTGAAACTAGGAAAAGAGTAAACAACAGGATAAAAATAACATAATTACAAGTGTTGTTATTACATTTTATTATTTGTATTATCATATCTGGAAGCCCAAGTTATAGACCAGAAATCACTGCAATAAAGGTCTGAAATCTGGGAGAAGATTCAGCTTTGTTTTCCTGAAAAGGTCATAAGCTGCTCATCTGAAATACATCACCCATCCTGTATTGTACATTATTTGCTAACTCCGAACTTTCATTAGCTTGAGCAGAACACTGGATCATGTTTCTTTTAAAAAAGGTACAAGGCATTAATTAATTTCCCTCCAATAAAAACAGGCTGATCAGTTTGCAATTTTGCATTTTAAAGTTGTGCGTTCTAAAATGATCACAATGTGTAAGTGTGTTATCACAGATTGTTTCTCAGTCTAGTGCCTACATGTTAGAAGTGCTCTTATTGGTAAGATACCAGCAGAAATCATCATTTCCTCACAATAACAAATACAGCCATTGTTATAGTGATTCAGACCAATTCATCTAGTCCAATATCCTCTTTCTGACAGTGACCAGCATCAGATGCTTCAGAGGAAAGGGCAAGAAACCATGAAATTGGCAATTATGGAATAACCTTTCAATAAGTAAAATTGCTTCTTAAATCTGAGTTTAGAAGTTAGTTTATGCCCCGAAGCTTGAGTGTTCATAGAAATTGTGCTAAACTTTCGACTCATATGGTATCTTATGACAGCAAGTTCTATACTGCTCAAACGTATTAGTGTACTATTATTGTATATGCTTAATTTTTAAGGAATTTCCTTGTAGTTTTACTTTTGCTGGACTTTTGCTCTTGAAATGCAAAGGTAATGAGAATTTTTTGTAGCTGCAATTTAAGCAGCCCCTGCATTCATCCTCAAGGCAAACACAAACCATGTTTCTGCATCCCTAGAAGGAGAAGCAAAGAGAAGTGCATGACATAGAAGCTTAAAAACCAACACTTTACATCTAGCTACATTCCTTTTCTACTCTATCACAATTATGGTTTAAGCTTTTATATACATATATATATACATGCATTCATACACATGTGAATATCTAGTTCTGATAATCATCCAACACCACAAACACACATAAGCACACACAGACATAAGCATTAAAACCTCTCTATTGCTGAATACATTTTTAAACACTGAAAAGGAGTTTTATTAGCCTTTGAAGAGAACGGTGAAGGAGAAAAAGGAAAAATATAAAAATTAAATGTACATTGCCCAAACAGCCTAGGGAATTTAGCCGTATATTTACCCATTAAAACTAACTGAAGAAATGTGCACCCTACTACTTTGAAAATACCAGCTCCATTGTTTGGAGGATCATTAATAGATGATCAAATGGTTGCAGAGCAAAACAGATACAAAACCTCCAAGATGATGGAAACGTCATATATGCAGAGCAAGTGTCGTAAAGACCTCTTTGAAAACCCAAACTTACCCAAGTAACAAAGGCAAACAACGACAAAATCTGGAAAGGAGTGATCCCTCTATATGGTACAGTACTGAACGGATGTTCTACAAAGCTTGTTGCACTGGGTGAAAGCGTCTTAATGTATAAGCATGTCTAGCTACCCTTGCTGAATACACAGTATAACTACAACTGCTAAAGCCAGTGCACCTGAGTTATAGGAAAACGGATATAAATCATATGGATACAACTTCTATAATGCTTATAAAACAGAACAATGTGCAGTAAATACTGTATCTTACAAGAAGGAAAAAAAAAGTAGCTAGAACAGCTACTGATACCTAATAACAATTTAGTAACAGAACCCTACTCAATTATTACATGAATTTGTAATTTTAGCACCAAGAGTTCAGCTGTTCTTACAAGACACTTTCAAACAAAAAGAAATGTTTCTGAGGGCCTGATCAAACACTGGCTGAAATTCCAGGAAAGACTCCCATTGACTTGAATGGTTTTTGGATAGAGCCCAGAAATTGTTAGATCTGCTTGCTTTGAAGAGACTGACAAACTTCATACTCGTGGCTAGTCCTGTGAAGCACCAGTATTTAAGAAACGAGTCCTCCTTAATGACAAATCACACCTCCAAATTGCTTTCACAGTGGTGATACCCTGGAGCTATGCAAGACCCTGAGCTGTCCTTCAATTTTTTGCCACCAAAAATATCGCCAGTAAGTACTGTTCTGTTTCCACCTGCAGCATACTCTAAATGAAGGTAAATAAGGCATTCATGCAAGAAATTAACACATGGCATAAAATAATACTGAGCTTCAGGGTGAAAGCTAGTGTCGTGTCAGAGGGAAAATCAAAGAGTGTAACAGCGTGTGTGCAGTCCCAGGCAGGGGCTCAGTAAGACAGCTCAAACCCCTAATAGATGGATTGACAGAACAAGCACACAAACCAAAACTAACAGTTGTCACTTGTGCTATGGTCTGAAAAACCACAAAGTTGATTTTTTTTTTTAACTTTCCTTGATTTTTGTAATATTCCTGTGTTCTTCCATATCATATATTTTGCTAAATTGTTTGCAAAACTCACATTCAAGCTACTTAACAAAACTAGCTTAATACATACTTTGCTATCTTCGTAGTTTTATAAGCAATGTGATGCAATTCCTACTTTTAGTACCATTCTGTGTGGTTTTTATTATTTTTGGAGTGGGGGGAGAACCAATATCAATCAAAAAGTCTATGGGAGTCTCTCTTGTAAGAGAGTGGGGCACAAGAAACTAGCTAAAGGGTTGCTGTGCCCAGCGTCCTGAAGGTGTAGCAAAAGGGTCACAACCCAAATGAAACCTTCTCAGTTTCAGGCTCCATCAGATGCCAAAATATCCTCTAACATCGCTTTATATTTTGGTTGCCTCCATAAATTTCCATGGTCCATTTGAGATAGATTAGCTGGGATCTCATCACCAGAATGCTTGAGGTATTTCCTACTCCATTCGATTTCCTACTTTCAGATTCAGTTCTGGTATATTGTCTGCACTGGTACTTCCTAGGATGGCAACTTCTTCCATGGCAACTAAAGTGATTTCAAACAGTGCCTGTGCCAGTGCCATTACAGCCTGGTCACCCCTGGGTACCCATAATACCCGCACATTGCTATGGTAGTATCCAGGGACCGAAACAGATGCAAGAATCATTTATTAGGATTTTTTAAACTTCCACCAATGTACACGCATAAACTAGTCCTCAATTAGATTACAACACAGTAGTCACATGCAAGTCAGCCTGAGAAACAATTCGAGAACTAATTCAGAGTTTAACTAAAAATTCTATGAACAGATTCCAGCCATGAACACAGATGGGAAAAGACAGGCTGTAAGAGCAGTAACATCTCTAGATATGTTGTAAAGTACTTGCCTGTTCACAAAGGTGAAAATTTCAGGAGAAATGCCTAGGAATGGAAGAAACAGCTGCAGTGAACGGGACTGAATTTGCTGTTCTTGACACAAGAGGAGGAAGCAAAGGCCAGGGTGAACGGAGGGTCACTTAGCCAAGCCGAAAACGCAGAGTAGGTGTTTAGATGATGCAACATTGTGAACCAGCCACCAGTCAAGGAAGGCAACACAAAGAACCTTGTGTTTGCTGATACTGATGCGCAAGGGCCAAAAGCAACAGAAATCAATAGAAAGAATATTTCTTCTCCACAGGTGGCTCAAACTGTAGAGAAGATGCATAGAGGTTGGGGTGAGGGGAAGGGGGACACTGCATCCCCCAGCCAACTGAGCTCTCCAGTACACTGCATAAGGGAGAAAGAAAGTTTGGCGCTAGGCCAGAGCATCATTGCACAAAATGGTTTCACTGCGCCAAAACTCTCCATGGAACAGCTGGTTGTATTTGCTGCATCCCCATACTGTGAAGCAGAAAATACAAGTCTGCTGCCTGCTGTCTTCTAAGGAAACCTCTCTGTAGGTTGCTGACACTGTATTTGGACTTTGCTTTATCAATTTGCTCAGGTTTTCAAGCAAAATAAGACAAAGGTGCTGCAAAGTAAAAGGAAGATGTGTAAGAGTTTCAATTGAAGAGAAAGCTGGGGGAGGAGGAGGATGGGAAGGGGGAATAGGCAAAAGAGAAACCTTTCGTTCCTGGAATCTGATTCATCACACCACTTTCCAGTTAAGATGATAATAATCTCCTTTGGTTTAATATATTCAGCTAGGTAAGGAAATTACTTTATTTCAATCAGAATTGTCTCCGGCTGCAATGACCACCGGCTAATGGCAGTCTAAAAAACTCAGACATTCTCTCTGACTCATGATATATTTCTAGGGGAAGGTAGAAAATCGCCTAGCTATTGGAAGTCATTGCTGCCTCGTGGCCAGGCAGTCACTCGCCAGAACGCAACATGGAAACATCCTCCAGCTCTGCTTGTCTTCCAGGAGCTTCTCTGGTCTGAGCAAGGAATTGCTCTGTGGGCCCAATCTGCCAATTCTCTGTTTTCAGTTGACAAGTTATGGCCTTTGCACTCTGCTACTACACTCCTTTAGCATTTGCCTTCAGGGAATATTCCAGTAAATGAGTTTACCAGCGAGATTTTCACAAGAAGAGCAGGGGAAATGCGGTATTTTTCAAGGAAGATAAAATCTAGGGTTTCGGGGGATCTCTGATAATAAAGACTAGGAAGATAATTTTCCATCTGCAAAGCTGACACTGTTTCTACGAATACTGTCCATGCTGGGACAGAATAGTGGACTGGACTGGATATGGCTGTTTCCATTCTCCCAGTAAAGCAATTCTGAACAAATTAATAGAAATTTTCCTAGAGGATATGAACAAAATGCTACCTAACAGACAAATACTTCTTTCCTCTTGTACCTTGCCTTTAGCACTTTTCTTTTAAAGCAACATTAGGAATATTTCAAGACTCCTCATTGCAGGAAAAACGCATGTAAGTCAGTGTTATGTCTAAACACAGCCAAACACAGGACAGCGTTTGACTGCAGTAAATCCAAACAAAAATAATTACATATAAACTATTTTGCTGTCACCCTGTGCTAAAGTAGAGGTTCTCACAGCATAAAACTTAAGGTGGATACTGACTCTTCCATTTGAATTTTTTTTTAAGATAGGGAGGTGTTTATTTGAGTCTTTGAAATCATCTTTAAAAGACACTATGTAATTTTAAGGCCTGGTTGCTACAATTTTTTTGAGGCTTTCACTCAGTCTTGTGGCTGCAAATGCTACAACGCATAGATAGGTTATGCAATTTTTGTTTTCACTAATACCACTCAGTATTGGCTCTCAAAGGAATAGAGACTGTTCCTTACAAAACACCATTTCTGTAGACGTCTAAGAGACCAATAAATAGTTTAAGTTGAAAATGAAGTTGACATAATGAAGTGTTTGTGCCTCACAACATTAGGTCACAGCAAATCATAATTTCACAACATCGAAAATTCCTCCTTTACACAGGCTGTCAGATGCAGCACTTAAATCCAACATGAACATACACAGCCCTGTCTTTTGCTACCTATAACTCTACAGTCTCCTATATCAATGTTTATCAATGGCATTTTGATTTGAGATGATCCTGATAACATTTCTCAAAAGTTGCAGTGTACTGTGATTTGGTTTACATTATTTTATTAACTAACCACATTAGTGTTGCAGTTTGAGTCATTTATAAAAGCGTTACCTTCCTCCAGTGCACATTCATCACACAAACCAGACATTTCACATTTTAAATGCAGCAACTGTTTGGCATTTTTCTTGTTGTTTTTTCCCCCTCTCTCCCTTTGGCTTACTACCCAAGATGTGTGGGTTGTTGAGGTTTTTTTTCCCTTTCATCTCAATATATAAATGCAATAATAGAAGTAATTAATGTTTAGCTGTTTAACTTCCATTTTATGCAGAGTAGACATCTGATGATCAAATCCACGCAATGTCTGCAATTAGACCAACTTGTGCAGCTGCGCTTCCTCTTCCTAGCTGGAATGCACTTCCCTTTTGCTCTAAAAGTGATGCACTTGATGTACAATGCTCCATGCACAGCTTTGAAATAAATGTGCGATATTATTCTATCTTCAAGGCCAAAATAGAGAAGGGCTGTATTAAGCATTTGGGTGGGAGAAGGAGGGAGGGAGGGAGGGAGAGGAAAATAAAATGAAAAGCCAATGACTGCAGATGCCCAGGCTGTACGTGGCACTGGAAAATCATTGTCAGCTTTGCTGTCACTGTCACACTAAACTTCCCAGATGTTCATATCTGGAAATGTCACAAAATGTCATGGCATAAGTTGCCGTATTTTGTTTTCTGCAGAAAGGGTGAACAATAATAAAACAGCCTCAGGAGTGTATGGCTAGCCAACAGCAGCTTGTAAAGGTCTCAGTAAAACAGCATGTGTGCACGTTCTGGGAAAAAAGCAAACATCAGCTTCTTTTCTTTCTTTTTTTTTTTCTTTTCTTTTTTTTTTTTTTTTTTAATTAATAACATAGTGCTTGAGCTGATAGAAATTTAACATTTGAATTAAACACAAAGAAAAGGCCCTTTTGTCATCTTCTCTGGATCTCAAAGCTCCCTTTGTCCAAGAGCTGAAATGCTGATGTCAGATTAGTTATTGACAGAGCCAGTACAAATTTGTTCCATGTTCATTTATCTTCTGGAATTTGATGTAGTGCCCTACAATTAAAAGCAGAACCCTCTGTGAAATAAGCTCTTCATCGGAGACATCAATGTGGGAGAAAGCTTTGCATTTTAAAGCAAGATCTTTCAAAACACAGATTGTATCTTCTCCACAAGGTTTGTGTATTTGAGTGAAGTCCAGGTCAGGTTCTCTCTGTGACATCTTCTTTCTCTCAAATTACTTCCATCTGCTTTTCAGAAAGCAATGTAGCAGCAACACCAACTATATGGGCATACACTCAACAAGACACCCTCCACTTAACCATTAAGACTAAGCATTATAAAATGGCATCTGCAGTCTACACACCTAAATAAAAAGGGCTTTGGCTAAAATGATTTTGGCTCCTTTACAAGAAAGGAGCCAAACAAGAAAAGAAATCAATCATCTGCTTTTCTCTGCTTATAGAACTCACTGCAGATCCAGAAGCTACAGTTAAAATCCCTTCCTTACAATCTTGCTGTTGCATGTAATTAAGTTCACTGTAATATGTTAATATTCCAATGCTGTGACCTACTTACAAAGCCAGAACTGTCAAATGGCTAAAAGTGACCCATTCACTTTCGTATTGGTTTTGACTAAATCACTAAGTCCCTTTGCTGTTAGTGAATCATGTGCCTCCGCTTAATCTACACAGCCTGTGTGGGGCACGTACACTCATGCCTTTTTCTTGTGTGTGGCTACACAATTGGTACTGCAACTACAGAACAGAGGTGGGGACAAGGAACTGATCAAGAATAAATGCTGAGCCAGGATCATTTGTTTTCAAAGAGATATTTGCTCCGGGACAGTGATTTATTTCAATGTCTATTTCATATATGTCAAATGACTCAGATGTCATCATTTAGTCTTGTAGTCCTTGGTACATTAGTCTAATGTAACATCATTGAGCAGCTGCATTCTCATTTATTTGAAGGACAGATGGCAGCTATGCTTTGGTCAATTGTAAATTTGTTCACTCAAAATTTCTTTTTCAATGTGCTATACTTTATTCTGTGATGGTTGGCTCTACTCTTTTTCAGGGCTTTTTTTTTTCCTCCCAAGCTTTTATCAATGCAAACGAGCTAGATAATCAGCAATCAAGCTGAGAAACATTTTATCTTTTATTCTTTTCAGTTGTTTTATTCTATGCTACATTTTAACAGATAGGTGAACTATTCTGTTTATTTAATAGAATCATATCACCAAGTGACAGACTCTACACATCATTCTGGTCCTTTCTGTTGTCATCTGAGGGAGGAAGAGTTTACCTGGAAGCAGTCATTCATCATTCACCATTAGTTGGAACAGGAGGCTTGGCCTCCCACACTTAATAAATCTGCAGGGAATGACAGCCAAAACCCTTTAACACAAACAATTGATACTATATTCATATATTATGAAAAGAAACAGACCTTCAGATCTGTCTCCTTAATTTCTTCTTGTTCTTACCTCTGTCTCTCCACCTCTTCCTAAATGGTGGGTACAACAGCAGGCTGTAACTCCACTTACAGTTCTTCTCTTCCTAAGCACTCTGACTCCTGGTACCACCAGGCTCCTCAAATTCAGCTACCTCTCCTGCGGTGTTGTCACGTTAACCCATAGCTCACTTGGCTGACGGGAGGCTGATGAAAGGCATCCATTCTGGTTTACGCATTTGCCAGTTGCAGCACATATACCGCATATGCTCTGCTGAGAACGGGTGTGGAGCCTCCTGGATGGGAGCGGATGCTTGTCTTGGAGTGGATGTGTTTGATTGCAGGATGGAGCACACGGAATGACTAAGAAACACAGCAAGCTAGGAGCCTCCAGCAAAAGCAGAGATTAAGAGACTCCTAAGATAACGAGGGAACAGGCTCAAAGCCTCAGAGCTGATGATAAAAAAGATACTTTCGTAGAGGTTCAGAAGAGACAATGCAGAATTCATTGCAGCTCAGAAAGCTGACGAAAGTTGCTGGAATGACAGCAGGACAGGATGCACTCAACAAACACAGTGGGCTGGGAGGGGTAAGAGAAATCTGCTGCCAAACCCTTTAAGTAATCTCAACCAATAAATCTTGAGTTTTCTCTGTTTCAAGAGCTACTCACCTTTAGTGGTTTTGGGTTGCTCATTTGAAGGAATAGATGTGGCTAGATCTCCCTGAAAGCTCTGGCCATCTCTGCTCTCCTACAGCATGTATATCAGAATCAACTGAGACTAAGTTGTCAGACAATACAGGAAATGTCTGTATCACTTTCATACCGTTCATTATAAACTTCTTCCTCTTCTTGAGCTCAGCCACTTTCCTATTTTGCAACTTTCACAAACACACTTGTGGAAAATTTGGTAGCAGCTTATAGCCACTGCCAAACCTATACAATGGGGTGGCATAATTCTGCTCTCCTCTTTCCACATAGGCACCTCTCTGGAGTATTTGCATCTGCCTATTTTATAGAGACTATTTTAAGGATCTAAAGAGCTAAGTTTGCAGCAGGGAGATTAGCATACATCTTCTACATATAAACACTACACAGTTGAGACTCCATGAAAACGTGTATACTGCCCACTCATAAGAACTTCCAGCTATAGCAGATAATGTCAAGAGGAAAGTGATACAGCTTTACAACAGTACTTCACACCAGTGGAAGAAAAAAACAAACTGATGAAAGAAAAGGGTAAAAGAGAGCAAGCAGAAACACTGCTAAGAAATAGTTTTGTGCTAATCTACCCCATGTGGCAATAAGCATTGACACTAGCATGAGACTTCTAAGTCAACCTCTCATTTTGTTTCAGTTTCTACTATGCTATTTAGTCCTTATCCTGTGTAACAATTAAGCTGTTATTTCTATTTTGTGTTTTAATGGATGCGTAGGCAACAGCTTATTTCATTAAATGAATAATGGAAGTCCAGTGCCTGGAGTCTCCTCAACATTTCAAGATATTTCAAAAACTGTATTTTTTTCTTCTTTCTTGTCAATATCTTATTTGGGGAGGGGAGGGGAATGACTTCCAGGCTTTCGACACACTGGAATACAATTGTCTCCATTTATTAATATCAATACTATTGAAGCTATATCTGTCTATATTTATTAAACTGAAAAAGCCCAGAGATATAAAATTTCTAGTACAAGAATTCTTATCTCTCTAATTCGTTTTCTGGATTTGTTTATTGGTATCCAGTATTTACTCCTCTGCATCTCAGATTCTTTTCTTGAGTTGTTACCTGTTCTCTTAATCTTTCTGACAAATAAAAGTATTGTACCAATACCTGAGGCAGAGTTTTCTGATAAAGTCAGTGTAATGTGTCATTTAAGATGAAGGCAGGACAGATTCATCACAGAACACTGAAGTTTGCAAATCCAGCTAGGGTGCTACATAGTGTTTTTATAAAACATTTTCTTTTAAAGAGAAGACCAGTTTTTCAAAGCCAGCTTTTGACATTCAAAACTCCAGAAAGAAAGCTAGAATTTTATTTCTTATTTCTTAGATTAAAAAATTCAGTCTTTGATTTAAAATAACATTTGGATGGTGGGGGAATTAATCTATCTACAGCAATGCAAAAGTACACAAAACTGAAATGATATTGTAGAATTATTTAATTTTATTTCAAACCAAGAACAGTTTCAAACCAAGAACCAAGGGTAAAAATTTTGACTTTTTATCCTGATTGGGACAGCATTATTTTTAATGTACTGTTATTTTCTAGAAAGCCAAATAATTGTTTCTCACTTGGATCTTTCTGTAACTACAGAATCCTTGAAGGGCTCCTGGCCCCATTCCCTGAATCCTTTTGCATATTATATTTTTGGATGAGTAGATCATGACCAACCCTCAAAATTACCCGTGGCTGTCCCTTATCAAACTCCTCTGTTCTAAGAGGACAGTAAAGGCAAAATAGAGTCCTTTAGTTTCATGGTTTATTGTTTTCAATACTTAGTAATAGATCTTTCTTTTCTGTCATGATTACACATCCTTACTTATTACTTCAGCCCACAGTGGCATACGCCTGCTGGGGGCGGGGGGAAAAAAAGGGAAAAAAAAAAGAACAGAAAAAAAAAGAAAAAACCCCCACAAAAGCAAAAGAATATGAACATCAACCTCAAGGAGGTTTACAGAAAATTCTCAAAATAATCCTGGAAAGAAAGTGGGTTTAGATACAAGGCTTGAATGTGGGTAGAGAGCAGGGCAGTATGTAGATACGTCAGCACAGCTTTAAAGAAGCTTAGTATGAATGTGATGATAGAGTAATATTGGAGAAGTTATATATTGTGTGAGTTCTTGTCTCTATGTTCATTCCTAAGAAAACACTCCTGGCAACACGACAGTCCAGTGTGAACTACTAGCACTATCATTTTAGAGGTATCGGTTACTGCCATTTCAATGAACTTCGAGGTATCATGCTGGAATTTCAATATGCTTTTGTGTTTGTGCACGCATGTAGAGTAGGTAGAATTATACAATAGGAACCGATCAACTGTAATGCAGCCTGCAGTCAGGAAACCCCCACAGAAAAAAAATTTAAGGATCTCTGACAGACACTTCTTTCTTTCGGTCACAGCTTACTTGCAAGAGGTTATAAACTAGAGATAGCCTGCACTATTTCCTCCTCCTTGAAAGGGCTAAAGCTGAATATTGTCTTGAAAGCCTGTAAAACTTTGTATTAAAATCACACTTTCAAGAAAGGTACCTAAATGAAAGGGGTTCCTTTCTGTCAAGGGCGACTATGGCTATGCTGTAGGATCCTGTGACCTAAAAATTTCTCAATAAAATGACAGCATGATCCTCGAGTCTGTTTTTCTTTTTCCTTCTTTAAGGAAGGCTATTTATTTTTCTATACTGACTGGTTAGGGCCACGAAACCAGATGTTAGCCTCCCACGTGGATGCATATTTATCTGTACTCTTGGGGTCATTGCAACACATCGTGTGCTTAGCTCATTTACTCAGCAGAACCCATCTGCTTCAGCCTTGACCTGTTCTAGACTAAAAGTGGTCAGAGCCTGGGATCTAACACCCATGTGGACAGCCTGTGCTGGAAGGCTCCACTACCTTAGGAGTGAGATTCACTTATGGATTCCTCACTTTTCAGATGACAAGCCCCTATAGGTAGTCCCAGTGACACCAATCTTTTTTGTCTTCAATGCACAGCAGATGGTCAGTTACTTTCCCAGCCAAAGAGTTTTTAATAAAACTTACTCAGTTTCTCTCCCTACTAAATAAGATTTCTTATTTAGTGATCACTAGGAAACTACTGAGAATTCAGACATGTGATCTAAAGCATGAAGTGAATATGGGGCTGCCAGTTTTCTAGACTTCAGAGTCATTGTTTTAAGCTGTGACTTAAAGCATTGTTACCCATGTTTTTCTCCTTTAAAATGATAATTAAGGAGACCCTATAGTTCACTTTATCCCCTCAGATGGCTGCATCAAGACACTTGTAACAGGAGCAGTATATTTACACTTTTGTTAGCAGCGTTTCCTTTTCAGAAAGAGGCCTAAATCCCAGTGTTCATACATATATATTAAAGGCATAAAGTGGTGGAAAAAATTATGTAGGTAAATGAGAATATGCAAGACCTACAGAGAATCATACTAGGAATTCTGCCTTCCCCCCCCCTTTTTTTTTTAAATGGGCCATTCATCTAAGTAAGACTACTTGAACAGAGGCTGTGGAAGCAGTAAAACTGGTCTCAAGTATCCATCAATTTAACTGGAGTGCACAGTCTCTTCCTAATGAATCAAATAGAAAAAAAATATCTTTAAGTGATCCACATTTTCTTTCCTTCGAATATTGTAACACTGCATTTGTTTGAGCTATGCTTAAGGCAAGGGCAAGGATATCCTTTGCAACTCCCTGATCGGGATCAGCTCCTAAGCTCTCATAGATCACGTTAGGTCTCATTTCCACCAGATGTTTTAACAGCCATAGGATGTGTTGCAGGCTGACGAGTTCCTGCCACATGCCTCTTCACATTTCTCTGGCACTCTTCTGAAAGCAAGTGAAATAAAATCTGGCTCTGCTGGTCCCAAATCCACATAGTAAAATCTGTCCAGTTTCTGGTTTCTTTGCCCTGGCAGATTGACTCAAACAGAGAAGAGAACCAGAGAAGAGAACATGACGTTTCCATTTCATTCTTCCTCACTGCCATGTAGTAGCCGAGCTGTCCTATCCGTCAGAGCATTTAAGGGTGCACTTAAAGTTATATACATGCTTTGCTGAGGCCTAGGCTATATAATTATGGAAAGAATCAACAATTGCTTAGAGTACGGCTGTATTTTTGATAAATGTCAAAGGCATTTCCAGTCCTGGTTGGGTGCTTTTTAATGTGTCAAATCTAAAATAAATACACACTGCTAGACTCTACTAAAAATCAAATACATTTGTCTTCAACTAGAGCAGTTACTCCCATAAAATCAACATTCCAGTCCTTTCACTTGTTCTCCGAAAGTGAAGTTTTTCATCTGTGTAAACTTACAAAATTAGCAGAATAGGAACAGTTCTTATGTAAATCATATCTTATATTGTATCTTCTTTCCTCACATTCTTAGTCCACGCAGGTAACACAAAATATGTCACTAAATGGGCACTAAGTGCCGTGCAGGACAGTGGAGGAGCTCTGCTTCACAAAATAATTAGTATCTTTTTAATCTATTACCTGTTGCTACGGGGAGGAGGAGGAACAAAAAAAAACCAATCCCTACAACCAAAAACCCCAAAACCACCCAGAACGCAAAGCAAAAAACCTATGAAACCCCCAAATGAATTAGTGAAGGGATTTTATTCCCGTCTCAAAAGAAAAAAAAATGCAGTAAGATTTGGCTCTTTTCAGCCCTTAAATGCACTCTATACGTAGTTTCTGTGGTCAATTGTGCACTGCAGTTTTGCTGACCTAGTGGAAATTTATGCTTTTAGATTCAAAATATCTTCCACTTCCATATTTTCATTTTTCCACCCAAGGATGTTGCATTATACAGAACGTGCAAAGCATCTCATTGCTTTCAACAACAGTTCAAAACTCAGAGGAACGAAGCTGTCGGTTACACTCATCCATTGGTGTTAAGATGTCAAATTGTGGCTATCCATTTCTTGCCTTTTAGGAGACAGAAGCACTTAGTAACATAAACCTCATTAGATTCATAATCAGAATTTTTTCTAGCACGAGCACTGCATTCTTTCTACAGTTCAAAAAATTATTCCAGTAAACAAACACTTTCAATTTTTTTTAATTATATCTGACTTCCAGAGGATGCCAAATGAATCAATACATTTAAGAAGTACGTAAAGTGCTGAAAATCCTATAGGCAAAAATCATTAATAAAGAGAGAAGCTAGCTTATATAAATTACAGGTATTTTTCATACATCTAATAGAAATAGCCTTCAGGCAAAAATAATCTCATGTTATTCCATGGAGAGTACTTAAACTAAAGGTAGGGATCATTAGGTGACAACTAAAAATAATTTTTTCTTAAAGTGATATTTCATTATGCCTAGTCACAGTAATATATTACGCCTGTAACTCTACTTTCAAAGAAACTTCTTGAAAAGGAAAAATGTATAATACTACCACATTAATAAAGGTCATTCACTTCTCCTCTGTAAAGATAAATTTAGAGAACTAAGGGAAGTCTTACCTTCCCTTACATGTACAACCACAACTGGAATTAATAGCAACTATGTAGAAATACATAGACCAAACTGTCTTTAGTTTATTCAACACAACAACAGTAAATGATTTTAAAAGTATCACAAACCAGGGGCTCAAGAAATCTTAGCAGGTGCTGGGAAAAAGAAATAGATTCACTTTGCTGTGAAAGCTTACTGATGAAAAAAGTCTCAAGAGTTTTCCAGTAAAAATTTCAAACCTGGTTGCAGTAGAGAGTCAAATGCCACAGTGCGAATCACCTGAGATTAAGCAATAATCAAGAAGCATCTCCCTGATGCAAGCGGGGAAGAAATGGTTTGCAGCCAAGGTAGGCTCAGTAACTGAGCAGACTTTCAAGTACACCAAAGAGCAAGGCAGCAAAACATACACAGCGGGGTTACTTCAAGGGCCAGGCTGCCCCTGAAGCACACTCAACAACAAGGCAGGTACCTCAATCCGGCACAAAAGCGATGAGGTAACCAGAAGTCAAGCTCCTGTACAAGCCCAAAATGTATCAGGCTCTTGCCTACCAGGGGCATCAGTCGCAGCCTGGTGCTGGTCTGTTAGAAACGGGTGGGAACCAGGGAACCAGCTGTAAAACTGGGCATAGTCTTTACACACTGGGTGTCTGATTTTTACTCATTTCTGGTCATTTCGTGGAGCCACCTCATTAGCCACTAGTACCTGAGACAATCACAGTAAAAGAAAAACTCCAAAGGAAACAATTTCCTTCGACCCTTCAGTAAGACTTGGGAGGAGCCGATCTCCCACCGAGAACAGATGAATGACAGTTTTGCCTTCATGCTTCGATATAACTCCCTTTAGCCAAAGTGACTCGAGTGAAGAAAAAGGAACAAGGGTAATAACAGTCATAAACCAATCTAAATCCAGATGCACCAGCTTGGAAATTAAAAGCTGTTGCTTATCATGTCATCAGCAATGACAAGGCTATTTGCACCGCAGAAAGGAAGGTGGTGGGTTGGTGGGTAAACAGAAGGAAGCTAAACAGAGGCAATCACTCTCGACTTACCTCAGTGCTCTTCTCAGCTGTAGCTTTTGGTCTTTTGATCTTAGTTTTGTTGCTATATGTTAGAAAGTGCTTGTTTGCCCTCCTGAATGTAGCAACACGTGCAGCAAATAATCTGCAGATGGTCCAGAGGAAACTGTAGGGTTGCACAGTGGCTGAGGGCAGGGACTTCACATGGCTGAGGATGCTTAAAACCAGCCTGTAATGGATTCAGTGCTGAAAGAATAATCTGTGTAATCAGTTTGAGATAACTGGCAGTATCAGTATCAGAAGCAGAGAAATTCAGTGAAGACTTTCCCTTTTACCAGAGGATGCTCCAGAGTCACTTAGGTATGGCATGCGGTACACTAATGGACGGATTACCACTTGTGGTTTGATTTTTTTTAATGAGTAATTGTAATATATTATTCCTTTTGATCACAAAATGCTACCAAATTAGAAATACAAACAGAAGGCTTGCTCTAAATCATGGTAACTGTACCTTTAAGATAATGTGAAATGAGTTATTACAGTTCTGCAGAGCACTCTCCATGATCATCCATTTGCCAGGATTGGCAAAAGATAAAAATATGGTGTATAAATGTTCCCTTCAGTAATGTTTTTCAGAAGAGTTTTTAATATGCCAGGATATGCCACGGTTATTTGTCTCCCTTTAAAACCAGCGTCCATTGCCTCACCCACCAAGCTTTCATATTAATTTTGGAAAGAGCATGCAAATTATCAGAATACAGATCTGAAGAAATTCTAAAACCTGGTGGTTTCATACGTCTCAAAAAAAATGTTTGTTCATTATGATAGAAGAAAGTTATTTCCAGGAAGGTTTAAAGACTGTTTTCTGGAAGGCACATTGAATTGTTAACTAATTGCATTCACACTATTTGCCATATCATCAATGGGGAGCATTTTATGGCTGGATGCAGCTAGATGAAAATCAATTAAAAAGATGAGTTTGTTTTATCATATATTTTTATTTAGTCTGACAGCTGTTTTCTGAATGGCACAGAAGAGTGCCTATGAACCAGTTATATCGCCTCTGAATAAAGCAATTGTCATATTCTTTAGCTCTTTTATAGGTGATGCATTTCATAAAAGAGGCAGTTCAAAGAGAGAGTTCAAATTCTGCCTGTTGTCATGCCTGAAGTCCTCTCCCAAAACTGAGCAATCTGTACTGTCTAGTACTGCAACAGGGCACATTAAAAGCAAAGATCTAGGGCTAAAGCAAAGGAATAAGTAAATATTGGTAGAAATCACACAGGTATGAGTATGAAGATATCACTGAAAAGAGGTTAAAAAAAGAAAGCAATTGAGAAGTGTAAGGAAGAGTAGGAAATACTGGAGGAAGGCTGACATTGTCTTTAGCCTTCTTCCTCTAACATTCCACTTTCGCTTGCTTTCCTGTGATTGCTGTACCTTTTGAGCCCTTTGGGATAAATGATAGCCACTTACACAGCTTCTTTGTGTGTCCTGTAAAGTAAATAAACATTTAATCAACTTCAAATTTGTCACAAAGCATCAACATTGCTTTTATGATTAGGGTTGCACAATGAAGCACAGGAGCACTGACACTGCTTCCACTCGCCAAACAAGAAATACTTCAGCATTGCATGAAGCTTCATCCCAACCCATGTCATGCAGAGCTTGCCAATATGCTTATGACGGATTGCTTTGCTATGCAGAAATTCTTAGGTTTTTGTTCCCAAATTTTTCTGCTGAACTCTCAATTCTGATTGACCTTGCTACTGACACCAACTTTACAACATTGGCAAGACAGGGAATATGAACTGCAAAGTATTTGTACAGGGAAAAACAAGGGAAGTTGTAGAATTCCCTAAGCTTGCACAGAGATCTTCTATATCAACTCCTTTTAAATACAAATGAAGTTGACAAGATTGATTCTTTGGTTGTCGATTAAATTTTGGTTGTGGTGGCTGCCTACTGAAATCCCCTGTAGAACATGCCAGTCTCTTGACAAGTAATCCAGAAGCTAAAATATGAAAATCTTGTAAAAAATGGCTTTCTATGGTTTTGCTTTTGGTTTTGTTTGGGGGAGGGAATGATAGTGAGGTTCTTACTTTTTTGGAATTGAAGGTGAGGGCATTCTTCCAGTTGATTTCTGGCAGTATTAAAAGTTTATTCTGCATGGGAAAAGACAAAGAACTAAAGAACTAATTCCAGTATGAAAGAAGTGGGAAAATTTACCTTGGTTAACGCAAGAAGGGCAATCTTCCAGTATAGGTGGAGTAGCAAACACAATGATGACTTCTCAAAACATAAAGAAACAAAGATTTCATTGTCACACTAAGCAGTGTGGTGTACAATTACTGCAAGAAAAGAGATATGGAATGCGGACAATACGTCATTGTAAAAATTTGGTGCTGCTATTACTGTATTTTAATGCTACTTTGCTTGTTTATTTATAGAAAGGAACTGTGAAAATGCACTACCCATTTATCAATATGCAGATTGTTTTACGAGTCCCAAGTAAAAGAACATCTTAAGCTTAGTCAGTGAACAAATAAGCAAGCCTGGATTTCTTAGGGTCTAGCCATTTTAACTGTCAGAATACATAAGGAAAGGGAAGGTAGACTGGACATTAGGAAAAAATTCTTTACTGAAAGAGAGGTCAGGCCTTGGAACAGGCTGCCCAGGGAAGTGGTGGAGTCGCCATCCCTGGAAGTATTTAAAAGACGTGTAGATGAGGCGCTTAGGGACATGGTTTAGTGCACATGGTGGTGTTGGGTTAACGGTTGGACTCGATGATCTTAGAGGTCTTTTCCAACCTTAATGATTCTATGATTCTATGATTCTAAGGTACTGTGGCTTTCATACTTCTCATACCTCTACCTTTTCAAAAATATGTACAAGTGTACATGAAGCTGCTTAATTTCTTCCTCATTATAGACTTAATCTTTAGAAAGCAGCTTTAGTACCTCTACTTTTAGCCGATAAATTGTATCCTTCACTTTATAAATTAAAAATATTCCTTTTAAAATTGGAGGTCATCACATGAGCAAAACTTCTGTTGAGTGCAAAACCATGTCATAAAGCTTTGCCAGTTAACACTCTAAACTGAAAGAATAACAGAACTACAAACAAACTCTCTTCCAGAATCTTTTATTAAAGAGTCATTAATAAGTGAGATATGCCATTGTGACTGCACTGATTGTTTTTGCCTTTTCTTTTTATTGTGTTTCCAGCCTACGAAGGCTCCCTACATCTCTTTTGAATCTAACTAACCGACCCAACAGTTAACTCACATTAAGTTTTCAGGTCTTCCTTTACCCCCTCCTTTCGGTTCTCTCACTTCAGTAACATGTTCTTATAGTAATATGGTGTAGCTCTTACGATTTAAGAACATCATCTGTTAAAGACTTCTTCCAGAGCCCAGAGCTTAATCATACATTTTTAAGAAGGAGTTCAAATGGGGGACATGCCTAACCTCCAGCTAAGAAAGTGCTTTTCAATTTTCGGTTGAATGGTTTTTAGTATTTTTTAACAAACATTCCTGCAATTTGGTTGCATGGTTCAGCTCTTCTGAGAAGTTTCAGCGACAAATTATGAACTTGGAAGTAAGGATCAAGAGTACAATCATTCTGCCTACGTTGGGAATTGACAGGTTACCTAAGACTAGCTGTGCTCTAGACTAGGACCTTCTATAATCAATGGAGAGAAATAGGCACCTCTGAAGTGTGCTTCATTTCATTGTAAGGATGTGAGATATTTGCCCTCACTTGATGTAGCTGTTTCTCTCCATTGAGTAAAAAGAGTGAGTGGGTCACTTAGAGTGAGATGACTAGCTTTTAGCATTTACTGGGTGAAAAGAATCTCAGTTTAGATGTCTGAAAAGAAGGCAAATGTGACCCCAGCTGATAGGAATATACAGGCGAGGAAGGAGAGGTGGTGGGGT
>NW_009189729.1:0-37738 GCF_000690835.1 Fulmarus glacialis
TTGTCCTCCCTCTCTCCCCTCCCCTGGGTGTTTGCCGGCGAGCAGCCAGGCCCGGGTGAAAGTCCTGCGGAGGGCGCGGGGTGTGGGGTTGTTTGTTTTGGAGGACGGGGAGGTCTTTGGTTTTCTCTCCTCGAGGGGAGCAACCCTTCAGGAAGAGAGGGAAAGCGTATAGTTTTCTGCACTGGAACTAATTTTTCTGGTCATCCAGGACGACACCCACAGGGACCTCCTAGGTGACTAAGTCTGATTTCCTGATAAGCGAATGGGTGCAAGTCTGCTTGCTCCCAAACTTATCAAGTTCCTGCATTAGCAAGGCCCTGTTTGCTTGCTTTCTCCTGTCCTCCCACTGACAGGGCTTTCTGAGGCTGGCTTTTCACTGTTGGAAATTGCCTTAATTAAGCTTTGGAGAGTGCAAATGAGAGCACTTGTTCTTATGCCAGTATTGACCTTTGATTTACATAGCTTATTTTCACTACCTGGTATGTGCCTTGCTGATCGCTTTAGAGAGAGCTGTCATCTTCCCCTCTCTAGCTTCATTCTGCTAGACCTCACAACCAGTTTTTTTTTTCTTTGTTTTTTTCTGGTTGGCTCTTGTAGATAAATAGCAAACTTTTTTTAGTCTCCTTTCTCTACTGCTTTTCCTCTAGCTTGTGCGAGGGTTATGTGTTTCTGGTCACCTGCCTTCAAGGGAGACGGAACATCGTGAGGGTCCTTGTTTGCACTGGAAATGCTGTTCCTGACCCTGTGTTTTCTTTTCACAGCTGCCTCATGCTGGTGTCTGTAGGCTGTTTTTGACCAGCTAAAGCTCTCTAGCTCCTGCATGTTTCTTGCATATCTCAAAAGTTGAATAGGCAATGAGCTTTCACCTGAACTGGGTTAAATTTGGATAAGAAAAAAGCCACAGCAAAACTGAAATAAGGAACAGCGATCTGAAAAAAATGCCTTTAGGTGGTTGTTCAGCTTCACCAAAGAGGCAAACCAGTTAAACTAAAAACACTACAAATAGAGGAAAATCTTTAGTGCCATCAATTGATAAGTTGAAGTGTACATCTGTTACATATAGCTAGCTCCCCTACGAGAGAGATGCGAGGGGACTGACTGTGCCTTAGTCTGTAACATAAGTCAGTGGTGTGGTGTAAGTTTCTACTGCTGATGAAATTTAGGCTGGTGGCTGCAGGATATTTGCTTCAGTAAGCAGCAAGGAGAGTAAACAAGTGCAACCTACCATTTTATAACTGCGTTGAGAACACTTGTGTCCTGTCTTTCCCTCAGCAATTTTCCAAATATCTTTCTTTTCTACGGGAGAACTCTTATAAAATCTGCTTGGCTTGCTGATTGGCAAATGAAATGCTCCTTAGAGGAGTGCCCAGAAACTTTTGATATCTTAAAATCTCATTTGTGCTCTTCACCTTCAGTAAGTCTCAACCCTTTATGTTGCAGGATCATATGATTCTCCGTAACAGCTGCTACCTGCCAAATAAAAATTCTGAGGCTGCCCAATCCATGAGTGGGCATCGAAACATAAAGAGGCGATGTGGGGAGTCACACCTGGAATCGCCCGCGGGCTGCGGTCATGGTCCCGCTGCTGGATGCGTGTTAAGCAAACTAATTCAGTTGCCTACACCTCCCTTGTCAAAGCACCAGCTGAAACGGTTAGAAGAACACAAATATCAGAGTGCTGGACGATCCCTGCTTGAACCCCTAATGCAAGGTTACTGGGAATGGTTAGTTGGAAGAGTTCCAGCCTGGATTGCCCCGAATCTGATCACCATCATTGGACTGTTAATAAATATATTTACAACTCTGCTATTAGTATATTACTGCCCAACAGCTACAGAACAGGTAAGTTGTGGACCTCTGACAGTCTTTGTTCGTAGTTACTGTCACCTAGCAGCAGCTGGCACTGTTCTCTGGTGCGTTCTTGTCTTTGTGGAGAACTGTTTCTTGTTGACCAGCCCATAGTTCTCATACATTTAAGCTAATCTCTGTAAATGTCTGTGCCTCTATGTGAGTGCTTGCATGCAAAAAGAGCACATACAGATTCTGGGGTGAGCACGCTGCTTGCTGAGTGAAGCAGCGGTTCCTTTGGCCAACGTGCACCGTATGAAACGGGGTCTAGAGCCGAAATAGCTATTCCAGTAGCAGCCGTGAAGGACCTGCATGAAAGCTGCAGCCCCACAAGGCTTGAGTGCATGTGCAGACAATTAAGAAATGAATTTGCAGCTATCTTGCATGGCATGTGGAATTTTTGCCTGTTTTCTTTCTCTGCTTGTGACCGGGTTAGTCACCTTCAGCTTTCTGATCTAGCGTTACCACACAACAAGAAGTGCAAGGTGACTCGATTGGCAGCGAGCTGAGTCTGCCTGCGAGCCCAGCTAGAGTTGCAACACAGCGAGGAACTTGAGCTCAGACAAGGGACTGAGCTCTAAAGTGGTGCAGCTTGGGAGATCAAGGCCAGCTGCTGCCTCTGTGGCTGGTGTGACTAAACCCAGCTTACTAAAATAAAGAAACACCTTTCTTCATCCCGTGTGAGCCCTGGCAGTTCATATTACCAGATCAGGACCTTACGTACAGCGTGTGATGAGCTGTGGGAACACAAAGTTGTCTTCTTAAGCAGCATGCTGCCTGAGTAGTCCGTGCTGTGAGAAAGCTGGATAAAAGTGAGTAGTTTTATTTGTTCTGAAAGCACTAAAAGCTCCTGACCTCTCCTCAGGAGAACTGTCTTGACTTCCTGCAATTCCTGGTTTCAGGGGTACAAAAGTCTTTACAAGGCACTTCAAGTTACTAGTTTCAAAGACTTTTCTCCCTCACTAGAGTTACCTTGTAAGGCACTTGAAGACTTTCATTTTTGTGCACTGGAAAAGTTTCGTCACTTGAATGTTGAATCTTAAAAGCTGCTCTTATCGATAAGCACTGAAAAAGGGAATAATTTGGTACAGAAAACGTATTGCATATCAAAGAGCTGGAGAATGTCTCAGAGTTCTAGCTTTTAAAATATCTGAACTCCTTCGTAACCAAGTCTCCATCTGAGGTTGGGAGAATGCTTTGTAGTCAAGCAGCATCAGGTTGTTTCCATCCAGACTCTAAAAAACCCATGTAGGTTGGCAGATCCAACATTGTGCATCCCTGTTCCACTATATCCCATGACATAGTAAAGGGATATTTGCCTCTTTTTGAGATCTGTTGAAATAAATAGTTTCACAATTACTTGTGGAATTTGGCAGGTGTAAGATAAAAAGTGAATATTAAGTTTGAGCAGTGAATACTTAGAGCAGCTCCTTCCTTTTCTAGACTATGGTGTTGTTGTATGACTTGGTTTTAACTTGCCTCTTGCTCCCATAGCAGTATTACATGGGGGCTGAGACTCTGAAATCCAAGTTTGATAAGAGACTTCAACCTGTCTATATTTCAGGAACTTAGCAGCTAGTATAGGGCACTGAACCAGAGCATAATTTAAAATTTAGAGAACAGTTGTATTTTGGTTGGTTATTAAACTGGAGTACACACTAAGCTACACTCGGTGTCAGAAAGTCATAGCGTTAGCTGTAGTCTGCTGTATTAAAACACTGTTTCGTGTTTAACAGTTTGAGAGTTACTTTGTTCTAAGTGAATGAGATTGTCTTCTCGCTTTGTCTGAAAAATAACTTTCTGCTCAGGTAGCTTTCAGGGTGATCTGATTTGCCATATGGCACTGCAGCCCCGTGTGCTGGCATGACAAGGAGGATGCCATCTCGGTGGTGGAACTGTAAGCTTGTGATTTTTAAGTGTCGAGTAGCTGTCTGGGGAAGAAAATGGGGCTTTGAAATTCCAGAAACAGATCTTTTTTTTTTTTTTTTTTTTTCTTCCAGAAAGCGGTATTGCTTTCAGATGTAAATTGTCTCTTCCTTGTAGCTCAGTCTTAGTTCTGCTTTTTTCAAAAGCGACTTGTCTCTTCCTTTTGATGAAGTGTGTAGCCAAGGGGATGTAGCTATTGCTTACAGCTTCAATGGCAGCCAAATGAAAATGAGATACAAATAGTTCTACTGCCTGCTTAGTTGGGGAGACCCCAGCTAGCAAAAGTGCTGAGCAATGGAATGGTACCTGAATTTTTTTTCTTTTTTTTTTTTTAAAAAAAAAAAGGTTTGGCTGAGAGAGGGAGCTGTGAAATCTTACGCAGATACAAGTAATATCTAAGTGGAAACACCTAAACTGGTAACGAAAGTCACATTTAAGAAAGCAGAGGGAGCCAGCAGTCTGATTTTTTTTTTTTTTAAGTTTATAGAGGAAAAATTGCATGATACTGAAAGGTAATTTAAACCTTGTGTATCTGTCCATAAGAAATAAAATATCATCATGGGATGGAATTCTGTAGCATCATAACCTTGTCTAAGTGTGATCCTCTGCTTTTGGGTGACACGTTTCCCTGTTACCTCTCTTCTTGTGATGGTTTGTATAGGTACACCAGAGCATGGTGCCAGCTTTTGAGGCAGAATGAACTGTTTTAGTAAAATGCAGTAGCAGAAACAATGCAAGCTGTAGAAAGAATATATTTAACTTGATGTGCTACAAATGAGTCATGGTTGGGTAGACCAAAAGAAGTTGGACTCCAGAGCTTTATGAGGGGCAAGTCAGCTTGATTAAGCTACTTAGCTGTATTTGGACATTATTGGTGTGGTCTGTAAAATAGAGCTGCTCACTTTTATAAAGTGTGTCAAATGTGAAGATTGCAAAATATCCAATAATACCTGTTTTGTGGATGTGTAAATTGAGACAGACTAATGGCAACCCTCTGGCTTTTGTGGTAATAATGGTTTATGCTTCAAGTACTGAAAAAAGCTTGAATTGTAGTCTTTGGTCTAGCAGGGATTTGGTATCCTTTGCATTTCTGTAGAAATAAATTCCTATACAGGATGTGAATATTAAGGGTTATTAACATAGATTGGGCAAAGCTGCTGTTACCTAATAATAGAAAAAAAACAAGTGGTGGTGGAGGTGCTGTATTGCAGAGCACTGAAGCTTTACAGATCTCAGAAAATGTAATAGCTAAACTTGAACTCTAAAAGTTGGAGCCCTTTGCAATGACATAGATTTCTCAGATGCCACTGCAGCCTGGTAATACCCTGTACTTGGCAGTGTTTTAGTACGTGACACCTCATTGAGGTCTTGTGAAGATGAGCTCAGTGTTTGTGACACAGTTGCACCTTTTGGGGGCTAAGAAAGTTTTCCAGTTTCGAAATCACTCACACAACTTACACATACCCCTGCAGGAAAGAGAAGCAAGACAAGAGCTTAATTGCGCACCACTTTGCAGATGTAGTACTATAATTTTTTTTCAGATGTACAGTGCAGCTTGCTGCTTTAGAAAATGTGCTATACCTATTAATCTAAGCTAGTAATTCTTGTCACTGTTTTATTTACATTTCACATGTCATAACCCCTTCTGCCTATCCCTGCAAGGACCAGCTACTGAAAGGTCCATGAATGCGATGAGGAAGTGTGTGCAAATGGAAAACTACTGTATGAGAGTGTAAGATAGTTCAACTTAAGGCTTCTTTTTTTTTTAAGGTTTGAAAAAATCTTTTACTCTCATTGACCTTCTTTCTTAGGCACCTCCCTGGGCATACATTGCTTGTGCATGTGGCCTTTTCATCTACCAGTCTCTGGATGCTATAGATGGAAAACAAGCAAGAAGGACAAATAGCAGTACTCCATTAGGAGAACTTTTTGATCATGGCTGTGATTCACTTTCCACAGGTATTGTCACTTTTAATTGAAGTATGAGGATTAAATGACTCTATTTCAGGGATCAAATCTGGAATACAGAAAAATGCTTCTTTACTGAAGAAGAGGACAACTGATACTGCTGAATGTATAGCTTTTCAGTCAACCTTCTTTCCGTAGACAGTACTCTTGATCAACTGAATATCTTCTCTTGTATTACAGTGAAAAAAAATTAAGCATGTGACTAATTCAGTCTGAGCCAGCAGTCTTCTGTATATGCTTTATCAGAGTCTTGGTTCTAAAAAAATTTCTGTAAGAAGTTGTCAAAATGCTCTTCTATATTATTTTAGATCGAATCTATATAAAGCGATTGCAAGACAGGTGTGAAGCCTAAACAATGGGACAGTAGAAGTCTGAGTTTAAGATTAGAATCAGCAAGATCAGTTCCTTTCTAGGTAGGTAGAGTTCATTGAGCCAGCCTGAAGTTTAACCCCATTGCAAAAGAACGATCAGATGCTTTTGGTTACTTAAATTCTAAAGCTCTTATGCTTTGATAAAGTATTCATGAAAAATTGAAGTTGTGTATTTAAAGTGGGGGGGTGGGAAAGCATGAATCTTGAATGACAGACCTTGGATTTTCTTAATAAAAATTCAGAAAATGGGGAAAAAATATGTTCAGTGAATCTTGGATACATGAGAAAATGCCAAAACTCTGGCCGCAGGCTGCAATTGCATATATCACTCAAGTCCCTTGACGTCTAATCCCATTAAGTTCAATAAAAATGTAGGAGACTAAGAAACCCTCAATATTGAGGACTTCTGATAACTGACATGAATTTAAATATACATTTTACAGTCTGTACTTTTTTTAAATGGAAGTGTTAATCTCTTATGTCTGTGAAATAAAACACATCAGGATACCTTCACACTGTCTCTCCTTCTCTGGGTCCTTTTGTTAGATTTGTTTCTGGTAAGGATCTTTACACACATACACACTTTATTTTTTTACTATGTGACTGATTTTCTTCTGCAGTCTTTGTGGTTTTGGGAACTTGTATTGCTGTGCAGCTGGGAACGAACCCTGACTGGATGTTCTTTTGTTGTTTTGCTGGAACATTCATGTTTTACTGCGCGCATTGGCAGACGTACGTCTCTGGAACGTTGCGCTTTGGCATGTAAGTACCTTGGCTGAAAATAAAACTGAAAGTTAGGCTGCTTTCCTGTCTAGTTGCACTTTATGTGATTGTAGTTCATGTACTTAGAGCAGTAGTAAATTTTTTATATTCATGTATACACACTTAGAGCTTGTGGCAGCTATTACCTATAGGATCCGCAATTAATACTGTATGTTACTTGGCTTGTTTTAGGAGTGGTAAAATATCCTTTTGTCATATTAGTTAATTATGAGCTTCTGATGTGATTTAAACCTAAATAAATAAGGGAAAGTACCTGATATTTCATGCCCCAGAATGGAATGCTTTTGTCACATGGTGGCAGTCTGGCTTTAGTATTCAGTTAACTACCTATCTCTTGATCTTGCTTGACTTGTGATGATGTATAGTTAACATTTACTATTAACACTTAACTATACTATTAAGTATAACTCTTAAAATAGAGTGTATTCATTGACATTGTGCCTACAGTTTAAAGTTCTGAATGCCTCTTAGTGTAGACCGTAGTTCTGTTAATAATGGGACCAAAATTGCAATGCCAAGAAAGTTAACAAAAGGACTTGGTGAGCTGTGGGATTCACTAGCCTTAATGTGGAAATATACCTTTATTCTATGTTTGCATTCATAGATCTAGCAAATATGTTTCAAGTAAATACACTGCAGAATGATTTTGCACCTGGAAGCCTCTGAAATTTGCCCTTATTTTGTATGGGATTTTGAAACAATGCTACAACATGCACTGTTTATTTACAGTCTATTGTTATTGATCTATGGATACCCAGATACTGCTAAAACGGTACAATTATGGACCTCTTGTCTACAATGGCTCTTATTGGCAGAATACTAATGCAGATTCTCTTGAGAAACTTATGTGTTTCTGCTCAAAAATGTAAGATGTTGGAGCAGTTTTCAATGTCTATTGGAGGAAGGAAAGAAGAAAATCTAGACCCCTATTCTAATCCTGACTACACCAAAGCAGATAGAATAGTTTCAGTTAATTTTCGGATACTTAAATCTTTCAAGTAAGACATCTGGCTCAAATTTTGTACTGTTTTAGGCTTCTAACTTTCAGGCTGTACCGGAAATCTCAATACGGAATGCTTTTAGCTCCCTTTGAACTTTACAGGGCCCTGATAATTAAAGTTTTCCTGTTACCAATCAAAGAACACAAAAAACCCCAACCTTGGCATGTGCTTGACTTTACAGATGCAAGCGTCAAAACCACCCAGTTTGCTTCTGTGCTCCAGACAAATGTGTACATTACTCTTAGTATTCACTTTTGCTTTTTGTGACTTTTGTGAGGAGTCTTTATATTTTGGAGACAGCATTTTGTAGCAGATACTGTTGTTCTGCATGGCCTCATATTATGAGAATTTGATGATCCATCAATATGTAGCTAATTTAGAGACAGCAATAAGCACACAAATGTGTGTGTATCATTATTTTAGGTAACGGACAGCACTGTATAGTAAACACATTTGTTTCTTCATTTGCCCTGTGTCATAAGGTTAATAGACTGCCATAAGCTGATGTTCATTTCTATGGCAAAAACTCTGAGATTATTTATCCAGTTAATTGATTCTCACTGTTTGCTACTAGTTTTTTCTGAAGCTTTCATTTCGCCAATCATAAAACTGAAAAAAAAGTCTGTATTTATCTACCCTTTTAGATTCACTGGAGCACACAGGCTTAGGTATTCTTACTCCTGAATAAGTGGAATTGGAGACAGCTGTTGAAAGGAGCTGAAAAGGTCTTAGTGCACAGTAGCTTTTTCCTATCTGTGTATCCTATGTAGTAACTCTATGTCAAAAATACACTGAGGGGGCTGTGAAAAGTAGTTATGTTTTAGGAAAAGTGACAGCATTTCTAACTTGCCTTTCATTCCAAAGAAGCAGGAAAGAGCACACGGTTGATTATCGCTTATTGTATTTCTGTGATGAGATTATGTACAAGAAACTGTATTTCATTACTGAGATCAACTCAATAAGCAAATTGGAAATGGCTCAGAGAAGAGCAGCAGACCGCTACAGGGCAAGATCAATATTTTGCTCCTTCCACACAGCTCAAATTTGAATAGTTAAACGTATAATCAACTTTGCTTGCTGAAAAAGTCCATTGTCTTCAAAAAAAATTAAAGAGATAAATCAGTGTGTCAAATTAAGTGTATGCTTGCGCAACAGAATGTCTGATTCGTATATGCTGTCACTGTACCAGCCTTGACAATTCACTGAAGCTGTGCAGAGTGCAGGAGTGTTCACCCTGAGGGAGGAGGAAACGGGATTGTTTCTGCTAAATTCCTATGGAGTATTGCAGATGGAATAGGAAAACTATTAGTTTAATTGTGCCCAATTACTGAATACATCAACTGTGCTGGTTCTTTTTCTTCCCACTGACAGCTGCAGGGAGCTGCCCTGCACTACTCCAGGATTGTAGAATAATCAGTTGAGACGGTAAGGTCCTGTGATCTGTCTCCATCTTTAAATGATCATATAGTTTTAATAGATCTTGGCAGCTGACGCAGACTTTTCAAAAAGCAACTTGAGTTGGTTAAATAGCTCAAAAAAATAGCTAGAGGTCAGTATTGCTTAAAGATTCCCTGTGAGGAGGCGGGAAGTGTCTCAAAGCAAGTTGGGCTGGCTGTAGTAAAAGTCACTGTAAGTAACATCAACAGTGCAAAGGCAGCAGGGAACAGCATGGATAGAGTTGTATGCAGAAGTTTTGTTTAAGAGCAAACACCTGTCCTGGGAGTGGACTCATGAAGGAGCAGGAATAGACTGCATGTTTGAAGAAAGAGAAAGGTGATTCTGAATTGCAGGAAAACATTCAATATTAAAGCAGTCCAAATACTTTGTTCTTCTGTTCTGTTTTTCAGCACAGTAACAGGTTTATCTGGATTGTGGACTTGCTGTGCTGCAATACAGAATGAGCTTTGTTTCAGGCTTAGTCTTGTATGGGTACAACTGTGCCATAACTGGGGCATCTCTGGCTTGGAAAAAGTGCATTTTCTTCTGCATATCACACAAACCAAACTGGCAAGCCCCAATGGACTTCCATGTCCATGTGGAACCAGATCTGGTATTTGAGGAACGTGGTGCAGAAACTGCAATCATTCGGAAATATGGTGCGCAAACCATGAAGGGAATTTGCCTGCCATTAGCTGGAGCCCAGTTGTGATTACTAGCTCTGGTTCTTCCAGATCCAAACTTACTCCACTTGGATTCAATACTAACCTGCTCACTGTTCTGGCTTCAAGAAGTATATAAGGAGATGTCTGTGTTTATGCAGGTTCAGTGCTGTATCTAACCTTGCAAGGTCAGTGCACAGTCTGACTCTGCAGGAGCTGTCTCAAATCCAGGATAGTTAGAAGTGAAGCTAGAGCTATTAGATCTGAGCTAGGTTCTGCATTGCAACTTGAGTGTTGTCTTAAGAGGCATGAGACACAACACTGCACAGGTAAAGACCTTGTATGCTTAGCCATGCTGGACTGGGGGGAAGTGCTAAGTCATATTTTAAAAACCCCCTGGGCACTTATCAAAGGTCCACCCAGAGACATGAGGGTGTTGCTGCACCATGGTCTCCAGCATTTCTCCTACGAGTTACTGCATTATCTGGTTTATCCCAAGCTTTCTTAATTGAAACATGGAAAGTTGGTAATAGTAGAAATTGTAAGGGGGTGTGTGTCTGTATATATGTGTAAATATATATATACACACAATGAGATGGAAATTAGTTTCTAAGGATGCTTTATAAAGGCATATCAGTAAATATTGAGAGGAAGAATCAGTTCTTACCAGCTTTTGTATAACTGAAAAGTTAAAAGTGTTACTTCACTGTTTGAATAATAGTCCCTAGAGAAAGCAAAAGCATTCAGACTAACAAAACAGCCATTATTGAGGAATGTTGGAGAATTTGGGGGAACATTCTTGTTCAGTGACACTGTAGCAGTTGTACATAAGCAAGAGCCCACTTGGTAATAGGTTGGTTTAGGAAGGGAAGGTTAATTTGGTTAACCTTCTGAGCCTTCTTGCCAGTACTACCACTCAGGTATAAAGGAGAGATTAGTAAATGAGGCTGTATTTCATAAAGCAGCTAAAATGAAGCCTTCCTCTTTAGCAGTTAGCAGAAAAGGAGTTCGTGTGTTGTCTTGGACAGGCAATTCACACCGAATATCAAAATACAGAGATGGAAGCCTTCCAAGTCAAAGTTTAGCACATTGAGTTCCTGCTCTTGGGAGCAGCTTCAGGATCTCAGGATTATTATGGGAGATAAGGCAGTAATCTCCATGATTATAGGGCTTAAAACTTTCCATCTTACGAGTTTTTCCAACACTTTTTGAAGAACTTTAACACCTTGGTTATTTGCAGAGGAAAGTTTGAAGCTCAGTAGAGTCTCTCTTGATGTCAGGGGGGAATTAGTTTCTCTACGCTTGCAAGAAGTATATGTTGAAGTATCGTTGTGGTAGGTGTTAAGTTTGCTGCTTGCAACCTGCCGCCTTCTGCGTACTTCAGTCACTCATTGCCACCTGTCAGCATTTCTCTAGTGCTTGGTGTGTGTCATAAATATGTATAAGTGCCTTGCTACAGCATTAAGACATTGCTGAGGGCTGACGTAAATGATGAGGGGGGTTTTCCACATCATGATCCTCCTCTTCCTTTTCCTTTCCCTCTCACAAGTCCCTTAACAGTGTTTTAATCCAGGAACCAAACACGTGCAGAGATGCTGCTGATGATTTTTCTGCCTTTTTCATTGAAAGATGTTCTTACTGCTCTGTGAAATAGTGAGCTTCAATATAATAGCCACATGCTTCACCTTGTTATCTGACCTGTATGACTTTTAATCTATGTTAATGAGCAGCAAAAGGAAAAATTTACATATCATCTGAAGTGTATTACAACAAGGAAAGGAGAAGAGCTTATGGCTCATTTTTAATACTATTTTTACCTCAAGATGAATTTCCTGTGGCTGGGAATAGCTTTAACTTGCTTACGCTTTTCTTTCTTCTGTACGGTTTGCTTTATTCATGCTATGTTTATTTCATTACGTCCAAGTAAAATGCTGGGTTGGAGTGAGTTACGATTAAACTCCATAATAACCTTTAAAACTAAGCATTTGAACTTCTAGCATGTGACTTTTAGCCTTTTTTCTCTTGTGTTGTGATGATGAACATTCTTTTCTTGCTGCAGTGGTTCCCTTAAGAAAACAATCCTTTGTCTCATGCTCAGATTCGTAGTTCATTGCCCAGCCTGAATAATCCCACTTGCACGCTTGGTAGATACGGATAAGACAGATGGAATAATCATCATTTCTCAGACCAGAGTGCTGCTGCGCAGAGTATTAAATAGTAGACATATCGCCTTGAGTTTCCCAGCCTCATAACTTCTGTTTTCTGATGAGGCAAGAGTGTTTTTCTTGTCTTCTGTGTTTTGCTACACGGGACTGTTGCAAGGAATTGTCTGTGTTGGGGAGGAGGAGGAGGAGGGTACATAAATGTCGTGCCCCCCCCCCCTTAGTTTCACACCCTATTAAAAAGAAGCTGTATTAGATCAGCTGAATTGGTAGTGATTGACTTGATTTCAGAGCAATCTCCAGTGTAAGTATCTGCTTCCTGTTGTTCTTGGTTGGTTTACTTTCTCAGGAAATCTCTCAACTTTGAATTAAATCGTTTCGGTTCACCATTCTGGACAAGGAAAAAATTGACTGCAGCTGTCTCTGAACTCTGAAACTTGATTCAGTGGTGGCCCTTGTAAAGTCTAATAGCTTAATCAAACAGGACCTTTTAAGAATTGCACATGGAATATGCGCAATAAATTAGCACTGATGAGAGTATATTCGGGAAGCGTGACTAATCAATTTTGTGTTAATTGGCTCAAGACTCTCACCAGCTTGACAACGGAGCCCAGCAGAGCAGACAGCATGCAAAATAAGACTTGTCACTGCCAACATCTAGGTAGAGTTAAGCACATGCCGAGGTTGATGGCCCCCTCTTAAGCTTTCCTGGATAATGTTTAAAAAATGAATCCATGTCTGAATTACGAGTATCACTTAGAATAACACAGGAAAAAAAGGAGAAAAAAAAAAAACCCTGCAGCTGTCCAAAAGTACCAAAGATGTGTTGTTTGTATATGTGACTTTCTGTTCCTTTATTCCCTAAAATACCAGATGTTACCTTTTCTAACTATATACTGTATTATGTGCTGTGATAGTTAAACTGAAAACGTTTAACTGAAATTCAGTGTACCCTCTCACCAGGCATGGGACTGCACATCGTACTGCGCTTCTTAAGCTCTGTCAGTGCGATCATGAAGAACTTTGTTTCTCTGATGTACCTTTTTAATCAATTGGCATGTTACTCGATGGCAGTCTGCATGCTTCTGTTCCAGGCGTACTTTGATAAGCGCTGCAATAAACAGGATCTCTGTTACGGCTGAATCTGTTATTGCTGAAATCTTTTTTTTTTCTTAGTAGATGCTTTGGTGTAATTTTAATTTGATCACATTTTAAAATATTTTAGTTATAAAATGCTATAAATTTGTATTGTACCATAATGTAGTTGTGGCTGTGTTGGCTACAGCTTATTTTTTCATCCCTCTCTGTTGGGGTGAAAAATAAATATATACAGAACGGAGTTGCCACTGCATAGGGGACCAGAGCTCACTTGACTTCTTTTAGCATTATTTGCCAAAAAGCCAAGGAGTTGCGTGAGCAGGGAGTGTAACTCCTTGTTTCCCCTTAGAGGTGGCAAACTGAAGATGCAGTCTGTGCTTCTGCTCTACAAAAAATATGCAGTAGCATCTTTAGATGAAGAATTCATATATTCAAATTCATATATTCAGTCTCATTTGGAGATACAAGCATGGGGTAGATAGATGAGAGGTCCTGGATTGTGTTTGATTATGAATTTTATTTGCTGTGTCTTGGGGCAAGGAATTTAATTTTGTTTCCTCGTGCACATGCTGATGATTGTGTTTGCCCATGTGCTGGAGTGGTACTGTAAAACTAAATTGTAGAAGCTCTGAATGGAGTTTTGAATGTGTAAAATACTGTGTGTGTTACCATATTTTTGTTAATTCGTTAATACTCTCATTTTTTGTGGTCATTTATTCCCTTTCTCTGACCTACCCTTTAAATTATCTCAATGCTACACAGTAGTTGTCTGGATTTTGTTCTTTATGCAGTGACTGAAGATCGTTTTAATGGTTCCACTTAACTGAAGTGCTCAGGAAAATGTTTTGAAATGTTTCTTTCCCTCACACGTAGATTTGATGTTACGGAGTCTATGCTCTGTACAATAACAATCCAGCTTCTCACAGGAACTCTGGGGCCCTTGTTCTGGAACTATACGGTAAAGCGAACATTAATGCTACCTGGCAAGCGATCGCATGGACTAAGCAGAGACAGCACCTTTGTCATGCACAGAGTAACTGGTATATGAAAAGCATCTTTCTAAGGGCATTTCACAAGTGCTTTAATATGTGGGGGAAAAATCATTTGCAAAGTACGAATAAGCAGTAAAAATCCGATCTAACCGGAAAGAAATTTTTTTGAAAGCATCACGTTTTACTTGAAAACAAAGCAAAAACCTGCCTGTTAAACAGAAGAATTTGCTTTAAACATTTCTTTTTATTTTGTCAGTTTTGGCTTCACCTAAAAGATAACCAGGGTTGTGGAAGCAGCTCTGTAAGTGTGGGTGTAGAGTAATTTTCTTGGAACTGCTTTTTAAAGTTGTAGAATTTTTTTTGTTGCTGTTTAAATACCTTTCCACCAGAAAAAAGAATTGCTTGGCTACTTCAGGGGACTGTATGTTGTGCAATAGCTTAAAAAGTCACCAGTTACTGGTTTAAAATGCCTGTTTTGAACTATGCCACTTCATCCGTGTAGTCTAGTCACTTAACTCTGCTTGTAGCTTCATCGTTAAGTAACTTCATTTCCTGGTTGTCTTTATTTTCAAAATGCTTTTCCTTATGTCTGTGCTAAATATATCCTCCTCCACTCTGGTTTACTACTCTTTAGAAAGGACTTTCTCTTCCTTACTTCAGCTTTTTTAATACAGTGTGTATATATAGATGGGGTTTTTTTCTGCCTCCCTCCCAAATAAAATGGTATCATTGAAAGTGTGGAAGTTAGGTTCCTTGAAATTTCTCATAGTTGCTGGATTATTAGTCAGGAGTTTCCGTTGAAATATTCGAGGATATAAGAATAGCTTTTTGATAGCCGCCTTAGAACTGCATCAGATTTTAAATAAAACTGAGATTTTTTTTTTTGGTGGCTTGTTTACATGCCTGTTGTTAAACTTGCATTGATGCAAATTACGCTGTTCTTTTGGTTTTTTTCACGTAATGGTTCAGCACAATCTCTGCTTTCATAAGGCTATTAGAAAGAGTCCTTAATTAACAGCTCTACTTTAGATCCAACAATATCAGCAATCTGGTAAATCATGGTAATATCCACTGGCTGCATCTGACAACCGAGACCAAGTGCCAGTTAGGCGTGCTCTGAAGATAGTCAGATGACATAATTTTTAAATATTTTGTTGACAGTCTATGAAAGGCTGGAAATACTTAGTGTCAGGAAATGGTAATGTAGCAAGCAATAATTTGAAGGAAGGAAGAGCTTAATCAAGATTTTAGCCTGTTGTGATAACGGCATTATGACTGTGCCTGAGAAGTCACTTAGGGTGGGGGGGTGGGGGGGAAATAATCCCTTAGTACCAAAACATTGAGAGACTTCCAAAGTTACCCATTGGTCTGATAGTTATGCGAGAGGAAGCAACTCAAATTCTGTAATGAAAGTGAATTGTTTAAAGTGGATGAGGACAAGTTGCCATCTAATGGAGGAGAGAGGGAGGAGTTCTGATTCTCTGCACGGGTGACCTGGAGTTGATGGAGATGTCAGTCTGTAGACCCCACCTATGGTCTCCACCCTTGGAAGGGATGCCTTTGCTGTTCAAGAAGAAATTTGTTTTACAAATAAATGCAGTGGTTGGCAGGACTGGTGTGTGTAGTGGGTGAGCCAGGCAGAGCATCTTGTCGCTTTTGCTCCAGTAACAGAATGCCACGTGTTTGTGACAAGTCCCCTCATGCATGCTAATTTTAACCAGTTTTCAGGCATACTGAATTACAGAATAGACTTAATTATCTCTTAAATTCTTGCATATGTAGTTTCAGATGTCTTCTAGCATCTTTATTTGTAGTCTTATCTAATAAGTAAAGGTGATGCTGCTTCTAAGTCACTTACTCAGAACATGCAAAGCATCGTGCTTATTTTACAGTTTGAGGTCAGGTGGTATAGATTTTTATTTCAGTGTTGCACCATCTCTGAGATGGTTAAGCTACAGGAAATACATATTCACGCTATTCTGTTTCATCTGATAGCTGTTTCATGTGACAAACATTTGTAGTGAGAAAGTATAATAACATAGCCCTACCTTGAAAATACTACATGATCTGGCAAAATATGAAGTGAAGGGATTGCAATTCTTGCAACACAGATGAACCTTGTACTTAACATGCTGGGTAGTAAGGCTTTTTATTCATCAAGGAGGGGAAAAAATTTCTTAAATTGTTAATGAATTTTGCTTATGCCTTTAGCCTATGGAGAAATGATTTAAAAGAACATGAAGGCTTTAAACAATGGAAAACAAAGATTTTGGGAATCAAGTTAAAAAGTGTAAATATGCAGAATTCTATTCAGCCCTGCATCCCTCTTCCTGCAGCTCTGCAATGTCACCCTTCAGTACTTGTACTGGTGGAATGTGACTTTTGCTTGTAAACACCTCACATTTTGGTGTTTTCCATAGACCAGAAGTGGGCAGTTTTAATACAGTTTAGCACAATGAATATTACATATAGAGGAATCGAAAATGAAGGTGTTTAAGATGAATGAATCTGGAAAATACTTTTATAGGAAATAAAATGTTAAAATAATACTGTTCCTAATAATCTTCTATTATGTCAGAAAATACAAGTTTGAAAACTAGCAAGTAATCTGAATTCAAGTTTGGCATGACAAGGAAGGACAGATTAATAGAGTAAAATGTGTTGCAGTGTGTGCAGTAAAATCCATTGAAGTCTTGCTGCAAGAATGGGAGAATGCCTTTTGAAGCTCTGTAGGTGTTCTGCTGTCTTGTGAATTTAGGCAGACAGGGAGCGAGGGATGAAATGTGCATTTAAAACCTCACAACTTTTATGCTTCCCTAACTTTATCTGAATTAAAACACTTAGATATTCTTGTTTACCATCTTTAGTTCAAAGGTAGCTGGTGGAGTGTTGACATTGTTTGACCTAGTCCCTGCTAGCCCTCTTCAGTGCTGCAGAGCTGTTGTTTTGTTATTCTTTCCTAACATCAGTTTGCTGCAGAATCTGTATTTTTCAGGGTTGTTTTCAATGTTTTTCCCAATCTTGCAGCTAGATGTTCTGTCTAGGCCTTTTTAGTTTGTTAAACTATTGAGTCTAGGTTCTTTGTTGCTTTGTCTTCCGTGTCTGATCTTTGTTCCTTGGTTCTTTGCCTGGATGTTCCTGGTGATCTTAACTCGATTCAGGGTCTTCTGTTTATTTTCTAGCAGATGAAAAAGTCCCTGGTTTATTTGAAGACGTGATCTTTGGAACTAGACTGCTTTGTGTCTGCTGAGGAACTGTTACAATAATTTTATGTCCATCTGTTGTAGTGTGGGCTTGTCTTGTGGGAAATGGTTTGTTTCATTTTCTTCATTTCATAGGTATTAGGGATCTGCCACATGTTGTGCACTATGTCTCTGCATCATCCTAGCAACGTAAACTGTTTGGGCAATGCTGACATGACTTGATTTGTCAGGAAACATCAGGCAAAAAAACTGTTAGGTTAGGGGAAGTGTGGCTCAAGTGATTGCTGAAAATATCCCAGTTAAGAGACTTTAAGAAACCCACTTGAGCTGCAGAATTCATGCTGCTAGCTCTTTCCATTTGTTTTTTCTTAGGATGTCCACTGTAGCATTTAAATGAGTAAATAAATACAAACACAAGGAGAAAACAGAATCAGACTTTGAACTGGCTGGTTCCCTTCTTGCTTTGAAATGTTTTTACTTTCCTATAGGTCTGCTTGTGGTACCAGGCTAGTGGTTGTGTGCCGTAATTAAATGGGGGGGGTCTGCAGCACCAAAGGCCTCTCCCCACTTCTGATTTCCCAATGCTGTGGGATTTTTTTCCTCGTGGTACCTATCTTTCTGCATTGAAGCTAAAAATACTTTTCTACTCTTAGTCAATAAATGATCCACTACTCCAGTTTGCATTTTCTAGAGTCCTTATCATAGGAAGAGGCACTCCAATCTGCAATGGAAGTTTGCATGGAAAAAAAAATAGTACTATTTATGTAATATTTAAGCAGGAATATTATCACCCTGCTTTGCAAATAATTTCCCTAGCCACTAAAGCAAGCTATATATATTTTTCCTCAAAAGGCCAGCATGGGTAGTACAGAAAGGCTTTAGTTGGTGTACATCCACACTGAACAAGCAGCTTTCCAGGCAGCCCAGCTTTTGTCTTGTCATTTTATTAGGTACCTTCCCAGTTCTACCAGAGTTTAAAAACAATATGGTGACTGAGGCAATTTATGGATCTTTTTATTACTAGCACATTTTATCTTGAAGGAATTAATAAATACAAGTTAATCATTAAAGTGTAGGAATAAATGTCCTCTAGACTGCCTGACGTGTTAACGCTTTACAGACAGTGCTGTGTGTTACCTTTGCTCAGTATCTTTCTTGACAAAGCCATTGTTGCTTTGTTTTCTAATTGCATTCTTTCACTTTTTTTACTGTGTTACATTTTAAGGGCTGTTTAGGACTTTTATGAATGCTGGTAGCTGTCCACTTGTGTTGCATTTGGAAGCCTTAACTCGTTCCCATTTACTTCTCCTCTTACTCCGTTGTCGTCTGTAGCTGCACAGTCACTTTGACTCAGCAGTTTTGTTCAGCTGCCAAAAGAGGCAGTGCAGACCTTCCACTGCCCTCGCCTTTGTGCTTGTATCATTCATGAGTCCACACAAAATGGATAAGGAAAGCTTATATGCTAGAAATTGGGACAGGAACCTTTCTTCTCCTTTGTTGTTTGGGTCATTTTAGCCGATTTCCTGATCCAGTTGATGGCATGAGACTAGAGCTGGCACAACGGAGAAAGTGGGACTGAGCAGTTGGTTTTTGGGGGAGAAAGTGGTCGGTCTTTAGAGAAGCCAGGATGACTGTTCCTGTTAGCAGCAGCATAGATTTACTCTGGTTTATGCTGTAGTTGCACAGTCATCTTAAATTCAAGTTAAATGAATAGAGGAACAGTGTGCCTCTCTTCCTTTTTACCCAGCTTCTGTTTCCAAATGTTGTTCCCTTTTGTGGACTAGCTCTGAGGAGCTGCCTGTCTGGATTCTTGTATTCTTAGATTTCTAAGTAGTGGCCACGTGACATTCTGCAAAAAAAAATTTGCTGGATAATTCCAGCATCAGGCACGTACTCTATAGTTATGGACGCATGTCTTTTTAAAAGTCATCCAACAGTGATTTTAATGAGTGTAGGTGACAAGAGAATCCCCTGTAGGTAAGATGTTCCCAGTCCTTTTTCATCCTTGGTATTAAGAACTTATGCTTTATTTTAGGTGATAGTTCAGGTGTTTAGTTTCTCCTCAGTTGGTCTTAAGTCTGTCTTTATCTTAAGGAGCCCTTTAGTGTTAAAAGTCTTCTCTTTATGTAGAATTAAAGTTAAGACTCATATTTGTTCTGCAATATGAGATTCTTATAATAAGTCAGGGAGGAGTTTTTAACCAAATATACTTGCAGTTTATTGCTGAACCCTTTCCAGCTGCCTGATGCCATTTTTATTTGAGTTGCGGAGGGCAGAACTACAGGCAATAGAGCAAAGATTGTACCACGGCTGTGTAAAGAAGATAATGCTGTCTCCCTAACCTGAATCCAGGCACTGTTTCCATAGATTTGGTTGGGCTCCCAGTTTTGTGTAAGAGTTTGTCTTATATACTTTAAAAAAATTCAGATCATAAGACCTTACTTTATTTTGCATTAAGATTACTGCTGCCAAAAGAAATCTGTTTTACTGTCCAAGGAAAGCTATAAACTTGAGTTACCTACATTAGTTATTAGTCACTGTTTCTGTGAGCGTTCTCAGTTGCTTTATATTCTTTTAGGTCATTGTCAGAAGTAGTGAAATAGGCTAAAACGCATTCCTGTTTAACCTGTGTGGGTTCATGGAGGTGCTTCAGCCCTTCCTCAGTTGGACACATTGAAAACACATTTCCTTGCTGATTCCAAAAGCTAGGAGGAAGCAATTTGCGTTTAATCAGGTGTTTTGTGTATCTCTTTTCTTGCATGACTGAGCATTTCTACCTTTTCTTGCAAGGTAGCTCAATGGCTAAATTTGTTTGAGGACTGAAAATACGGATTTATAGAACATTCTTTCCTTTTTGTGGAAATTAATTTTTTTTCCCCAAGCCAGTTCTGGTTGCCTTATGGGATTGTTACTGAAAAATCAAAATATAGGAGGACCCCTGAGGTTATTTCCTCTGTATCTCATATCTCCATGCTTGGTGTAGTGAAAAGAAAATTTACAAAGCAAAGACAGGAAACTGTCTTTTATTGGAATCTTCTCTAGCTTTCCTCCAGCAGCTTTGGTTAAACTTTCCCATTCTGTGCTAAGAGTCTGGCTAGTTCATGAGTATTGCTGCTCTCCCATCTTCTGTATCCTTTATGCTCCCCTCTGCTGCTTCACTGCTTATTTACTTTATGACTTTGGGAGGGAGCAGTGGTCGTTTGCAACAGTGATAGTCAGGGGTTGGGTGGTCATATCCTGTTTGCTGGCTGTCAACGCTGCTGCCACATGCTGATTCTGCTGTTTGTTCCATAGGTGCGTGTCGTGCTCTTAGAGAGCTGGTCAGAAAGTCTCTTGGCTGATGGAAAGGTGAAGTTGCACAGTGGGAGATGGATGCAGTGTTTTTACAGCCTGCTGAAAGCAGCAGCCAGCATTTAGAGAATCCATAGTAAGATAAGAGATTGTATTCAGTACCACAAACTGTTGCCTTTCTGCTTTCTTGTACTTTGGGTATTGTTTTACATGGGAATTAGATGCAGCCTCATAATTATTCCTTGTGCATATTGATCTGCTGCTGAAAGAGAATTATATTTTGGCCAGACTGGAGATGCTCAAATGAGAGGATCCACTCTGAAACTGGAACAAAGGCTGTAGAGAAAACTTGGTGGCATGCTGATCTGATACTGAACTTAACTTTATGGTCTTGTAGCTCATTTAAGGCACCCAGGCAAAAAAACCCCTGAACCATTATTCCCTGATCCCTATGCAGTTGATAATATCAACAGTATTTTTGTAATAGCAAAGCATGTATTGCAAGAAGCAATTTTAGAGTCTTTTAGGTAGAACTGTATTATTAGAGATAAGGAATATGCCATAAATATTTCAAACTGTCTCAAAGGATTATTTTTGATAGAGTACTCCAGTATGAGATAGTATTATACAGCTTCATATTATACACCAGCAAGTACATCATCTTTATATTTCACTTGTATTTTTTCCTTCTGTTTCTGGAATTGATTTGTGTGGCCTTGTTTTTTCTCTCTTGCTAGCTCTAAGACTTTTGCACGCTCTTTAAAACAAAGTCTTAAATTCAGTCTTTTCTATAAGCCTTTCCTTCTTGCCCTTCTACAAAACATACTAGCTATGCTAGAACCAGAAGCGGTTTCTCTTTTGCTGCGTGCTAGAAACAGAATTGTGTAATCTTTAGCAATGCAGCTGACAGTACCATTTACATTTGCATAAACTCTTCAGGGATTCATGTTTCCTTTTAAAGTTTGGTGCTATTCAGAGAGAATATTCATACTAAAAAGTAGGGTAGGGAATATAATAGGGATTAAAAATATCTTTCCTGAATTTTATCATCTGAAATAAATTCTTTTTTTTGGTGGGCAAGGTTAAAACTGAATATTTATTTCTGCAGCTGGCAGTGGTCAGTTAAAAGAAGAGTTCCAACTGTTCCTTTTGACAAAATGGATTTCTTATTGCACTGTGACATGAAACAAGAAGTATAGCACTGCATGGCTCTTAATTTTAACAATAAAACTAAAATATATTTTTGCTTTCTAAATTATTTATAAATTTTGCCTCTATTGTTTTCCTCAGTATTTTGGAGTGTTTATACTGTGCATGATAGAGGAGAGCTGCTGAGCTTGCAAATAACTGACTTGAAATTGCTTTGAATGATTTTGCTTTTTTTGGCTTTTTGTACCTAATCAGAATTGATGTGACTGAAGTGCAAATCTTCATAATAATCATGCATTTACTGGCAGTGATTGGAGGACCACCTTTTTGGCAATCTCTGGTAATTTTGTGCATGTTCTTATTTTATCCTTTTTAATAATCTAGTAGACACCTGGAAGAACTACCTGCAAATAGTAGCACAGTTTAATTTGTGAGGGGAAGGTCTCACTTTTCCTCATAAATGGAAATATATATTCTTGAGTATAGGTCACATGGCGATAACCGTGCATTCTGGTTTTACCAGAGTTATTAAAACAAGCTATTATTTTGTATCTTGTGTTTGCAGGTAGAAAGTTATCAAACGATGCACAAACTTAAATGTATCTTAACTGAAGTCCAGCTTCCTTTGAGAGAGCTGGCCAAAACTTGAATGAATTCCATGCAACAAGCTAGGTCAGCCACGGAGGAGTACTAAATTGGATTGAGGATATGGGAGAAACTTTTGGAGAGCAGTGGTAATGATCAGTAGATAATTTGGCCAGAATGTGGCTGATGAGTCTTATCTGTGTGAGAAGAAAAAAAAATTATCATATGGCATTTTTTCTCTCTTTTTTTAAAGTTGTTTTTTAATTTTTTAAAAATTTTTTTTAGCAGCGAGCATCCTAATTAAGCAAGCTTACTATCACGGGCTGGCTGCATATAGATCCTGCATATGTTATATAGGCTTGCCAGGCCATGTCAGCTGGCAGTTTATGGGCTGTCGTTGACTTTGTTTGCGTTACTGAAGCCATGTTGGGCTGTCCAAATAGCATTGCCCAGAGAAAAGCATACATGTGCATACATAAATATAACAAATTTCTGGGAATAACATCTAAAGCATTGATTTCCTGGAAGGTTTTCCTTCCTGAGTATTGATCTTGTTTGTGTACTTGATAAATGCAATTCTGAAGGTGGATAAAGAAATCTTGATTTGCAATAAAACCAAGAGATAGTCAAAAATTACTGAAACACATCACCCCAAATTGATGAATTTCTAATCTGCTTCATATAACTAGAGAAATGAACCCTCTAACATTGTAGAGAATATCTAGAAAAAGGAGCTAACCTTGGCTATCCCAATTTTGCTACATGTGCTTTCAGGCTTAAAAAACCCACCTCCCCAATTAATTATGTAAACTGCAAAGTAAATACCATCTAAAGAGAATGAATGTGAACAGGACTAATTCTAAAAAAAAAAAAAAGGCTACAAGTCAGCTTATTGGTGCCAAACTTTTCTAGACATTAGTGTGGCCAACACCCCCATGCAGCTGCTTTTCTGCCTTACAGGTAGGGATTTCCCAACTCACGTTCTCAGTTTCCTTTTTCCCTTTTTAAAAAAGGGGGGAAAATGCTGCCACAGCAACCTCTGGCACAATTCAGTGCAAGGTGGTGTTTATGTGAGCTTAGAAATTGTTCTCTTGTGTTATTAAATAACTTAAATAAATAACCCTTTTAAATAACCTCTGAAATAAATTCCCTGTTCAGCAAAATCTTGAAATCTATTAGAAGTTCTGGGTTGCAGCAGTATTTGGCTAAATCAGCTCCCAAAAGATTAAATTATTTTGAAGTCTGGTGTTGGATTAATGGAGGCATTTCTGCAGAGAACAAATGTGATCAGGTTTCCCATGACAATTAGGAATTTTTCTTTTTCATTCAACTTGTGAGATTTTGTGTTTGTTTAGAGATAAATGCTATTTACTACTTGCAGAGTAAAATACATCACACAACCCCTCCTTACCCCACCCCCCTCCCTAATCCTTTAATATTTTGTGTGATGGCAAAATGGGTGGTTTGGTATTTTTGGTTTGTTTCTATCTGGGGGGAAAAATAATGGAACAAAATGTGGTTGTATACTCAAACATTCCACTTTCTTAAGCTAACATGTGAAAAGCAAAACAATCTGAATAGGCTAAATGCAGAATTGTGTATTTTGTCAATTGTTGCTTTCATTAGCTTTCTTTTTTTCTGTGAAACGGTGTGTACCTGTACTGGCTTCCTTCTTTCTGTCAGTGTAGATTCTCTTTAAAGCGTGTTAAAATGCTGTTCTGCAAGGCTCCTGGAGCTCGGTAATTTCTGGTGGATGGTGAGTATGACTGCAGCCGAGATCCTCATTTGGAAAATGTGAGTAAAGTGAGCAACCTTAGGTGCAAATTGTTTGATGCATTGATTATATAGAGGGTTTTTTCTGTTTGAAGTGAGAAAAGTGCTGCAATTGCTTGAGTTTTATTCCACAATGTAATCTTTAACAGCATAAACACTTCATGAATATAAAGCAAGCTTGGTTTTGGCCTGCTATGAGTTGTTATTCCTCTTGCAGATGTGACTGAAGCGTACATAACAGCTCTAAACTACAGGTGGGATCCAGCCTTGTGAGAAGGACTCCCAGAATACTATGAGTTGCCCAGCTGGTTGTGGTATTTGTGACTAGGAGGTAGCCAAGAAGCTTCTGGAGGGGGTGCCTCTGTGTCCACTTATGGATGCGTAGTCTCTTACACTCTTCACTGCTGCTTAGCTATGCTCTTTTCCTGACTATTTCCTAACTATTTTTTTTTTTTTTTGAAATCCCAATTCATGCTGCACAGAACTCTGATGGCTCTAGTCTGGAGGCCTGACATTAATTTTCTGGCAAATGATTTTGGACTTGCTTTAATTCAGGCTCTGGCAAGCACCCATTAATCCATTCTTTGCTTGCTGCCACATGTTTTTATTAACATGCATGTGCATGTTTTTCCTAGACAAAATTTGGAATGCTCCCTTTACCAGGATGTATCTGTATTCAGAAGCTTTCTGTGCAGTGTGGCCTTTCGCTTGTAATCAGCGTCAAAGGATTTAACAGAGAACATAAATTATCTGCAAAAGATTTGGCTTGCAATACTTCTCTGCATTGTTGACATAGTCTTGTGAAGTTCTGCATGCATCTGACTTCTGGTGAAACCCGTGCAATTACCAGCAAAGTCAGAAGAATTGCATGGACTGTAGTGATATATGAAATACCAGACAAGGAAGTCTTGTGACTTGCCTTGTAGTGTCCTCTTATTTAAGAAGTCAAGGGCTGCAATGCCATTTTGTAGGAAGATTTCTGAGTACAACTCCCTCTCTCAGACTTTTTTTTTCCCTCCATGCTATTTGCTTGCCTTTGCTGCTTCCAACTTTTGGCCTTGCTGCTTCTGTTCTGTATGCAAAGCAATATAGCAGGTGCTGCCTTTTTATACCTCTCCTTTGACTGTCCTCTGCCAAATTTCTGTGTGCAGCTTTGTTTCCCATTAATTATTACTGCCAGATAAGTGCAGTCTAATACCTATCACCGATGCAGCTATCAGTGGAAGCAAAAAGGAGAGTGTTAATAAAGCATAACTAGCCAAACTGTATGTTGTAACAGTGTGGTCTCATCTTCCTGCCTTTTCTAAGCATCCTTCTCAGATGTGTTGGTAGTAGTTTGGAGTTTATGGGGTGTTTTTCCCAACAAACTCCCCTTGTCTTTGGGAAATGTCAAACTTAAGGTCTCTTGACTCCTGTATAAAGCTTGCCATTGTTTTCTTCTTCCTGTAGAAGAGCAAATTCACCCCATTCTTTAAATACCAAAGTACATTACTGAAGTAGAGGGCAGCACAGGTACCTTCCTTTATAAGACTGAGGAGAGACGTTCAGGAGTCTTATGGCTTGTAACGTTAATGAACGATTATAGTTAGCACTCCAGTCTGTGGCAATGGTTTGTTTACTTGTCATTATTCTTTCTGTGCTATTTTTCAGAAAGTGTTTTTTGACTTAACAGTGCAGCCTGAGCAAGGGAGAAATATGTTTGAGTGTCATGAAACTATGCCAGCCAGCCAGAAACCTGCAAGGCAGTGATTTGGAGAGGTGGTCTGGGTGCTCATTTGTAGGCTGCCTAAGAGCAAGGCATGAAGAGTTAAAGCTGGCTGTGCCTCTTAATTGTGCCCTGAAAAGATTGAGAGATTAAGTTATTGAACGTGATAGAAAACTAATGATCTTTACCTGCTGAAAGCTACACAGTGTAATTGAAGAAAAATAGAAACAACTTGACCTCATTTGGGCTTCTGTATGTAGTTGGACTCCTTGCTGTTGGGGAACCAAGTGTGTTTATGCAGTTGAGTGCTATGACTGCAGTTTCTGAATTAAGAGCCCGTGAAGATTTTTTGTAGTTGTATAGATAAAGTTGGGAAGCTTTGGGTAGTTCTCTCTAAACACTTGCTTCCAGAACATATTTGCTGTGGTTTATTTTGAACTCTGTTTTCACTTCTAGTTTCTCCTGTTCTGCTTGAAACACTACTGTTAAAAAAACGAAGAAAACTACTGCCTTTCTTTCAAAGCTGCCTGTACTCATTTTTCACTTCTTTAGTAACCTCATCGCTTGCTCTCCTAGGCTCACTGACTCTGAGATGACTTGTCTGATCTCTGTTTGCTTCCCTTGTCTTTCCCATAAGGTAGTATCCAGTTTCTTAAGGGGCTTTGTTTAATCATCTCCAATGGCTCTTGCTTTGCCCAGTTTGATCTTGGCTGCAGCTGTGAGTTTTACAACCAGCTTGAGAAAAGATGACTGATGCATTTCTCTTCCATATGATAGCTGGGTGATTTAGCTAGCAAGTTCTTGGTTTCCGTCCACTTCTCTGCTTTTGATGGCTCTTTTCAGGTAACTGAAGATAAGTCTGGCTTTATGGGAAGCTTGATGGAAGGATTATTGGAAAAATACATATTTCTCTGTGCCTTGTAGAAATTTAAATCTCTGTATAGCAGAGAAAGAAAAGCAAACGTGGTGTTGGAAAGTGGAGTGTTTGAGTGCACTAGAAGTATTAAACCCAATTTTAGTTTGCTTGTGCATATTTTAACTTCTTGTCTCTCTTCCATTAAGATTCCAATACTGAATATTCAGGTGAAAATATTCCCAGCCCTCTGCACTGTCGCAGGAACCATATTCTCTTGTACAAACTACTTTGGTGTGATCTTCACAGGTGGAGTTGGCAAAAATGGATCCACTATAGCAGTACGTACTTTGTTCTGCTAGTTACTCTTCAGCACTTTGCGGCTTTTCAGCCATGCCTTTAGTTTTTATTTAAGATAATACCTCCCACATGTGAAATATTTTCCTTACAGTTCCTTGCTGGCTTGGGAAAAACAAATTAATATTGTCTGCGTAAGAATAGTAGTTTTAGGAGTCAGGAGTGTTAAAATTTGAGTGATTAAAATGCTCATGGTACTTTGATATTTGCTTTTGAATTGATCCTATAAAACAAGCTATACAAATACCCCCTCCCTGCCCCCTCCCCCCCCAAGAGTTCATAGAAAAGTCCAATGCAAAAATCCACTCAGAAGGAAGTTTGTCATGGTTTGTTTATGGTTTTGATCCTTCTAAAAGATCTGTATTATTCTTATTACCAGTGAAAGAGTACAGGTGGAGGTATCTGCACAAGGACCTTCTGTTTCAATGAAGATGATGATTGATTCTGGAGCCCCGGGAGTTTTCCAAAAAGCAATTCTCTACCAGCCTAATAATTAGTTGCTACCTAGAAGGCTGTTTTTAGTTGCTTTCTAGCTGGCGCAGAAAAAGCAATAGAAGTATTGTCTCTGGTCATTTGCTAACAGTGTCAGCCACTGCCTGTGTGACAAGTGTCAGAACTGTGCACTTCTTGCTGCCTAAAACCTTATTTTCTCCCTCAGCCCAAGGAAGGCTCAACCACATTCTCAGCTGATGCTCACTGAAGTTTCACCACACTTTGTTCCTGTTAGTACCAATGTTCAGAAAGACATGTTTTTAATGTGATTTTAGTTAGAAACCACCCGTTGCATACCATGTGAATGTTTGGCTTATTGAGGTTTCTTTGCAACGTGCACATTTTGTTAACCTAATGCTTTAACTTTAATCTCACTGTAGGGAACGAGCGTCCTTTCACCTTTTCTTCATATTGGGTCAGTGATTACATTAGCTGCAGTGATCTACAAGAAATCTGCTGTGCAGCTCTTTGAAAGGCATCCCTGCTTATATATACTTACTTTCGGTTTTGTATCTGCTAAGATAACAAATAAACTAGTGGTAAGTGTGCCAGAACCTTTGAGTTTCTTGTTATTGCAGTAAAACTTTTCGTAGATTTTAAAGTTTTCTCTGGTTATTCCATTGACTAACTTGCATCTGTTTGTGTAATGAAGTGATACTTGTGGTTTACTTATTTTCAGTAGCTTGGAGGTGCAGCGGAGCCTTTTTTCTGTTTGAAAGGGGAGTGGTAAACTTCAGGCTAATGCCATGGTTACACAGTCAGTGCCAGTACAACTTAGAGTTGCCAGAGTTCTGTTTCTCCCCCTTTCCCAGCTGTTTGTTCACATTTTTGCCGTGTACTTGTGCACTTGGGTGATGAGCTGGGCAGGAACAGAGGTGGCTGAAACCCCCCTCACATGCAGGTGCAGAGGGGAGGAAAGTTTGGGAGAGGGAGAGAGGGTGACAGAGCTGCTGAGGTTTGGAACAGTTGCTCAGGGTTTAACTTAAAGAATTGGAGAGAAATAGCGGTTAAAATTATTAACAAGTTTGTACCAGGGAACAGATGGCAATGCTATCAGGACAGGAGCCCTTGTTGAATCGAGAGTGAACGAGGGGTTAAACAACTGCTGCCCCACACCATCTCAGTTCTGTGGGCATATGTTGCGTTGCCACATGAACTGGATCGGTGTTGGACATAACTTGCAATGGAAGAAGAGTTTATTTCTTACCAAGACCAGTTTACTGCACAGTCACATCAACAGTTATGCTGGTAGAAGTGAGGATGTGGTGTAGGACAGCCCCTGTGCGTGTGAGGGAGGGTGGGAAGGTCACACGTGGGCATAATCATCAAACTGTAACCAGAGAGAGGTGGTGATCCTTATGGGATGGGAACAAATTGGTGGAGTGAGAGAAACACCAAGCGTCTCTGATTTTTGAGGATCTAGCAGCTGTGAGTTTTGGTTTCCAGGCTCAACTAAACCTTAACATTTACCAGTCTACTTCCATTTTACTGTTTTGTTTCTGGCAGGAGGAAAAGTTTGTGGGCTGGAAAATGTGTTAGGTTTTTTCCTCTAGCTACATTCTTCTAATAAAAGATACTTCTCTGCAAACCTTGCATCTCATATAGCTGTAGACTTTCATGGTTAAAACAGTATTGCTGCTGCTACTTAAGTACTCGATATATCTTACAGTAATGTGGCTTGAACTGTAACTTTTTTGGCTTTGTGTATTCTGAAATCACTCTGCCTTCGCTGGCATATGTTTATTTCTTAAACTTCCTTTTTTTCTCTTTTAACATAGGTTGCACACATGACCAAAAGCGAAATGTACTTTTACGACACAGCATTCATAGGCCCAGCACTGTTGTTTCTGGACCAGTATTTTAACAGCTTTATTGATGAGTATATTGTTCTCTGGATTGCCCTGGTAAGTATGGGCTCACTTTGCTTGTCGGTAATCATTGCCAGCATTTGCTCACTCTTTCACAAATATTGTTTGAGTTGGTTGAGCCTAGCTGACTCGCCTAGAGGGTGATGGGACTGGGAACCTACTTTACTGAGTTGATGTTAAATAGAGCTCATGCAAACAGAGGTAAACATGGTTTGCTTAGTGCATAGTTTAAACAGTTTTAAAGCAATGTAGCAAATATTCAAAGCTTAGAATAGACTATTTTGAAGACTTGTGTTGGTGTCTTATTAGCAAGGGAACACATTACGCGCAGTGCAAGTGTAGTATGGCTGTGCCTTAAGCTCTTGAAAGCATGTACGTCTGTCATTACTAACAGCACCCATTAGGATGGGTTAACTTAAGTTAAACTCATGTGCTTATCAAGCACTCAAGTGTTATCTACCAAAATGCAGTGTTAACCTTTTAATAAAATCTATATTTTATGTATGATTGTCACCATTCAGAGTTAATGGGGCATTTCACAGTATCTGTATAGCTACTATAACTGTTTTCCCCTCTCTGACTCTAGAATTAAGAGTCTGTATTCTTACAAAGCTGGAAGAAAGCCCAGCATGCCTAGAAACTTTCTTCACTGAGCTATTACTCCTACAGAGTTGGAGATTTAGTTCATGAAAAGAAGACCCTAGTGCTTTTATTCCGAAGTGTGCGGGTGGTGTTATACTCATGTTACACTCTATGAAAACCTAGATCTAAATGTGTGTAATATTTTTCCTTTGGCAGATCTTTTCTCTCTTTGATTTGCTTCGATACTGTGTCAGTGTGTGCAATCAGATTGCTGCCCATCTGCACATCCATGTATTCCGAATCAAGTCATCCTCCACGCATTCTAATCACCATTAGTAAATGGGGAGTCACCATAAGGAGAAATAAGAAAGAGTTGGTTTTCTACATGAACGGATGTGAAGATATGTAGGAGACTAAGGCAAAAAGCAGATAAGAACAAAGTAATTTATAATAATTAATGTTGTATAACTTTTATTCTTTGTTATCAGTAACACTCCTTAACTAGTCTCCTGCCTGAGAGAGTGAATTCCAAGTACACCCTAGTCAACTCTACATGTAGTCAACTCTGTTGGTTCAAAGCCCGGGAAAGCATGCAGGGAGTAATGCTCTGTCTTTGTAATTACCTTGATTACAAAATAATCTATGTATGGTGAATGGATCCCCAACAACTGAAGTTTCTAATGTAGTATAATTACAGCTGCAATACGACTTGCTTTTAATTTTAATATTTCGTCATCTCTTAGTGAAATACTTGTTTAGTGTCCACTTGAAATTTATTTACTAAAGACCTGAGCTGGTAAAAACAGAGATATCGCACTAGCTTGTGTAGCTGAAGCAGCTGTCAAGGTTTGAGTCCAGACTGATGTGGTGGTTTTGCTTATGCATTGCTGATAAAGCGGTTTTTTGCTAAAGAATAATGCGTTGAACAGCGTCCTGCAAGCGGAAGGGATGATCGGCATGCAAAATAGTGTGGTATCTTTGTCAATTAATTTTATTTTTTTAAATAAACATTATCTAAAAAGACAACTTATTTCTCAATTTTCTTCAGTGGAAAGACTATAAAAAGAAAATTTTACTGTTTACTTTTTTATGTATAAAACTTCAGCAAAATTTCCTTTCTGCTCTTAATAAATAAGAATTCTGAGAGCAACAGTTGTCTTCAGATGTGTGTGTTGCTCTGTCCTACATAGACCTTTGAAGTAGAATCCTGGCTGCTATTTAGAAGGCAGTTTTCTGATGCTTTTATGTGTATAGTGTTGCCATTCCAGGATCTCGAAGAGCTTTCTCTGCTACATACTGCAGTAAGTTTGGGATGTGGCGTGGTGTTGTGTGTGGGGTTTTTTTGTTGTTGTTGTTTTAATACCATTTTAAATGTGGTGAACTGCATCAGGGAGGCTAAGTTAGATTTAATGGAGGGTTTAATCGCACGGTAGTGAAGTGCTGCAACGTGTGCCACAGGCCCTGGCATTGAGGGGAACTTCAGACCGCTAACAAAGTGCCTAGGCTTGCTGTACAGAGCAAAGGGAGGGTCTCCAGAGCAGGATCTGCCTTGGCTATCTGGGAGCTGCTCAGGAGACCATTGGTGGGGAATGCTAGGAACCTGGTGGCAGAAATCCTAGCCCTCTGACCATCATGGTAAGAAAATGCCTCTGTCTACTGGGAATCCAGAGCCACAGCAGTACCTGAAGACAACTGCATGTGTCTCTTGAAGGAATTAAGCACAGCTCACTTTAAAAAAAAAAAAAAAAAAAAAGGCAAAAAAACCCCAACAACAGTAAATCAAAACCCCACTTGGCCACAGGAAGAGGTGACACGTATTTCCTGTGATACCCTAGCGATTAGAAAAACATGCTCAGGAAGTGGAGAGAAAATTCAGTTCCTTCAGTGAATGGAGAGCTTTTAAACCCCTTCTTCCACCTCCCTGGGACAGTACCCAGTGTCAGGCTATCATGGACGGAGGTTGGTCTTCCTAAGTTGTGTCCTTGCAGAGACACACGACTGCTTGGGCTAGAGAGAGAAAAAGGAGGAGCACGGCTCTAGTTTAGTTGTTGAAGTGTTTGTCTCTGCGAGGAAAGAACTGGGGCTGGCCCCTCTGAGATGTTGCAGGAAGTGGAACTGAGGTGCTGACTTCTCCAGCTGAGCATTTAGCACATGGACGTGCTCTGTCCTGTGTCTTCTCTGGTTGGAAGAGTTTTGGTTCCTTCCTGCGGGGTGATACCATTTCAACAAGTGAGTTGGAGGTCATGCCTTAGGATTGGGGCACTGGGGAAAGGAGGAATGTCTTCAGGACAAGGAGAAATTTATGTAGGCTTCCCCACTTTTTGCCCTTGAACTTCCAAGCATTTGCATGCTTGTGAGCAGCTATTTTATGGCAAGCACAGCTGAGGGGTCTTTGGGGGACCTGGCCCTGTGGGTTTGTATTGGGAGCTCCCCAAGGGTCCGTGCCAGGCTGAAGCCTGAGGGAGAGTTTGGTTCCCACATCCTGACCACATACCTGGGGCACAGCTCTTAAGTGTCCTGGAAATGTTATGGTCCAAGTGCCTTGATACTGGGAGCATCTCCAGTGTGTAAGGTGGCAGCTGCCTCTATAGTATCACAGTTTTAGATATAACTGGAATTTAGATAACTGGTTTATTTAGTTTTAACTGTATTCAGCTGGGTGAAGGTTTGATCTAGATAGTCCAGCTTCTGCTGCTGCCCTTCAAGTGGTGAGCAAGACAAAGTCTGCAAGGCAAAAGACTGGAAGGATTTTAAGATGCCAAGGGCCTGTCTCCCCTTTCACAAACCATGTGTTTCTCTTCATCAGCATGAAGCGGGTGCAAAACTCTGTCGCATGGAAAGTCCCTCCCTAGAGTGTAAGTGGTTTTCTAGAGATGCAAACAAGGAGAATCATGCTCTCAGACTTCAGGGTTTTGAGATTTAAGCTGCTCCAAATAATTTGTCACTGATACTTGACACTGGTGAAGAACTGAAGTCTTTAAAGGGTTGTCTAGGACCAAACTTTCATTTACAAAACATGTCTAAGCTAAAGCCTGTTGATGTTCAGGAAATGCAATAGGGCATCTTTTCCTGAGCTTTTTGCTACCTGGAGGTTTGAATGCCCTCTGTGTTCAGCTAGCCAGGAAAAAATTCCCATTTCTATCCTGATAAAGTTTCACTGTTATCAGGGAATAGTTACTGCTGGTAATCCAAGCCATATAAAGTGTTGCTATGGATATAAGTATTGTATAAATGTCTGTAATAAATAATGGAAGAAATGAACTTTACCCCTGGCACTTGTACTTTACAGTACTGTTTTGTTTGTGATCATAGGTTATCTTAGATATGCTTGTAGAGCTGAGGCTGCTCAAGGAGTTGAGACGGAAAACAGAATTTTTGTGGGCTCAGCCTGATCTTGTGACATGCTTTTTCACTTTCTGTTGCATTCAGAAGACACTTAGAAGGAAAAGCTTTTGCAGCAGCAGCCTGTTGAGCTTCCTGGAACACCTGTGTCTGAGCATACTCCCTTCAAAACAAATACAACCTGTTCTCTGTTAAGCCCTAAAACTGTAAAGGCAAGCTGAAAATTTCCACTTGGTATTGGAGCGTTGCCTCCTCTTCTAAGAACTGGTAAAGGAGTTCCCTTGCTTTGGCAAGGAGTTTAACACAGCAAAGAGACAGATCAAGATACCTCAGGGCCTGTTTCTGTTTCACAGTGTCAGTTTTGTTTCATACTAGTATTACTCTCTTCTTTCCTTCCTACCCTGCATGTACCAGGTACATCCAGTGCTGCTATGCCCCATCTTTGAGTTTGGAATGGAGTTGCAGAGAAGTTTAATCATTTCCAGAAAGCGGGATGTGAAGACTGCAGCAGTTTTCAGAGGTTATAGCCAGGTGGGAAGTGATGTGAGGTAGGAGCTGTGTCTATTATTGTTCTGGAGCAATCTGAAAGCACTTAGCAATAATGATGCCGTTGACTCTGGTGGGTTAAATATGCCCAGGATTATTTGTTGTCACTGAGGCCAGCTGGCAGAGGGTGACACATGCCATAACATGAAACTTACCTTCCAAGCAGGGCAGCTGCATAACAAGAATTGAACTGCAAATCAGGAGCGATTCCTGAGCTGACTCCCAAACCATGCCCGGGAGTTGCTTGTACGAGTGCGAGTTAGCTAATACTATGCCGGGAAGTATGTTAGCAATTTAGCAGAATAAATGAGCACTTTCCAGTTCAGGGAAACACTTCTTGGCACTGTTTTATTTACTGTCGCAATCTTAGATCAAGTGTTAGACAAATCTTGAGCAGGAAGAAGGATTTAAAGATATGCTGCAAGTTTTGCTGATATGCTGCAATGTGACCTGAGCCCAGCTGGATGTGTCTGTGCTCCTAGCAAACAGCAGCTGAGTTTACCCCAGTGTCTCTAGCAGCAAACACAGTGCCCCCACCTACAAGCAGGTGGTTTAAGAGATGCAGGCTGAGTTCAAAGAAATAAATAGGATATTTTATTCAGCATCTGCCCTTTCAGCATGGTGTCTTCTTTCTTCACCGATCGTGATTGATCATAGGGGTGTGAATACTTCTTAAAATATGCAGCCTGTCCACCCTCTGGGTGTTAAAGGGAGGGCATTAAAGCTCTTGCCAGACTGCACCAGTCAGGTGAGTAAGCAATGATAATATCAAGCTGCTTTTCAATGTTCAGGCCAACCCAATTCAAGACACCCTTAAAACTTGCTGGTCAGGAATGACATCAGTCACACAGGCTTAGGAAACAAGGACAGAGCTGTCAGGAAGAGTAGCAGCGCACTGAAAGGGAAAAGATGTGAGAGGAGTGTGGGGGGAGATTTGGGGGTCCTGGGGTAGATCATGCCCCTGGGCTTGTTTTCTTTCTTTCCAGCATCTTCAGCCACCACCTGTAGCTCTGAAGCTGCTGCTGGATGGTGGGGAGAGAAGTTAGTGCCAGAAAAGTACCTGGTTGCTCCTGGTACTCTCTACCTGTTCCTTTTGTCTTCCTATAGCCAACTGAGAAGCTGAGCTAAGAGCTGATGTGCTTCCCAAAGGATGCTTTTCTGGGCTGGTCACTGGGAATGGATCTAGGTCCCTTTTTCCGTAACAGTGCTAGAAGGAAAAGTGCTTTAAGTAACTTAACATCGTATTTCAACCTATTCTTTGATCAGCAGTCAGGCAAGGTAGCACCAACCCTTCTAACTCGCTGTAGTTAACTCTTGCTGACATCTGTAGCGCTGGCTACATTTGAACATTTTTTTTTTTACATTTAAGGATCAGGTTTTTGTGTATCTGTTTTCAGCAGCTAAGGAATAACCTTCTTTGATGTTTTTCTCTGGCAGGAATTAAGCAACCACACAATCCAGTCCCTTATGTGATTTCTAGTTTTTCTTTTCTAAAGAGCTACTGCCAAAGCAAGGACCACTTCCCATTTTTCTCAATGAGACGGTGCTACACTTCACAAGCAAAAAGGTCAGCATCTTCTCAAAATAGTAATGAACAAGCAGCAGAAGGGGGAGTCAAGGAGTCTTTTCAAAAGGGACGATTCCTGATAGGTGCCCTTGATTTTCCATGCACACGATTTTCTGCTGGCAGGTGAACTTTTTTAAATGAAAAAAACACAGAAAAAGACCACTAACCTTTAATTTCCTGTAGTTAAACCTGTACCTCTAAAACGTTAAACCTCTCTACCCATGAGGGGGAACTTGTGGAGCCCACAGTGCCAAAACTCCCCTTTTTTTGTAACAAATAGTTCTTGTTCCCCCCTTTAAACACACATGGGGGCTGAAGAAAAATCAACGATTTTCTTTCAGTGGGGCTAGAGAATTTCACTGCTGTTCAGTTTATACCCTCTGTCCAGCTTTGTTTCTGTCACTTACATTTGTGCATGACTGCACAAATAGTTACTCAAACGCCCTTTACATCTGTCTCGTTTTCGTTAGATGTTCAACAGTTCTGAAAGCGAAAGCTGTCTGGCAGTCAGCCTGCTTATTTTTTTAGTGTTTATGTAAAATCTCTCACCGTGGCATTCAATACCACTGCAAAAGTTGTATTAAACTATATTTTTGATAACATCTGCATTTGTGCCCATGTCTAGTGGGTACCAAGGGATATGGCAGCTTGGCTACAACATCCCAGAGAGGACGACGAAGCTCTGCCTTCGACCCCGGCCCTTGCTGGGAGAAGTATCTGGCCCTGGTTTGTCTGGGAAGGAACCAGGCAGATCTGCAGCCAGCACCAGCTTTCCCTGCTGCAATATTTTTTCCCTGGATGAATGCGTTAGGAAAGGGGGAGAACCTTTGAATTTATTGCAGGCATCACATTTCAGAGACAGTGCTTCAATGAACTGCAAGGTTTTAAAAGAAGTTGGCATCAAAACCAGAAACGAGGATGTCAACGTGTTTTACTACTGGATTTAACAAATACTTCCTCCCTACCCAAAGCTGTTGATCGGCCATTTCCCTCTACTACAAAACACAGCCCTGTGGCCTTCACAGTTTGCTTACAGCACAAATAAATAACCCGTTGGAAAAGAATATTTTTGTTTCTTTAAAGAGCTCTAAGTGGTACCAACGAAGCAGACAGCCACTATAGAGGAAACCGCTACAATCCACGGCGACTACTCCTGCCGCTATTTAACAATAAGCATATCTTAACAGAAAATAAAGTGAAACAGTTGTTAATAATAGAAACCTCGGAAGCTTATTCAATAGGATGTTACTTATTTGCAAAACCTAGGTTTGTTTTAATTAGAAATAACCCTATTTCCTACTTATCCCTTTTTTTTTTCCCCTCTAACAATTACTCTACAACCTTTGTTGTCCTGCAGCCAGTTCCCTGACTTCCCTCCCTCGCTGCGTGAGTCCTGATGGGGCCAAAGACTCGGCGCAGGGCCGGGCGCTGTGAGTCGCAGTTTGTCCCTGTTGCTAGCAAGGTCGGAAAAGAAATCACAGTCTGCTTGCTAGCTCTGTGCAAAAGAGTTTTCCAGTGCAATGATGCCCTGAGGGAAAAAGAAAGGGTAGAAACTGGTATTCGGTGCTGCCCACGCATCTCGTGAGTCACAGATGGGTAGGAACCGGCGGACAGATCCAGCAGAGTCCAGCGTGCTCTGCCCCTGGACGGGGCACGCGTCGAGCCTGCGCAGCTGGTGCTGCTGGCGGGGACCTGCTCGGTCCCAGCCCTGCTCCTGTGTTCCCAGGCTGGACTTCAGGAGTTCCTTCGGTGCTTCTTCTGTTCGTGGTACTCTGTTATTTTCTGCTGGAAATAGGCTGTGGATGAGAAAAGGTCGTTAGTGAAATGCAAGCGTTCGGGCTGGGGAGGATACGGGGCTGCGGGAGTGCGTGTGCACCCTGGGAGCCAAACTGTGCCGCGTTATGGACAGCTGCACCCAGGTGAAATCGGGGTTGTTGCAATTCCACCCATCCCCCTCACCTACCCAAAATGGGCTTTATTATGCTGGGTTAGTGTAAGTTTTTAACCCACGCGTTCACTCCTGTTCAGTTTTTGTGTTCCCTCTCCAACCAGCAAGGAAGAGAGAAAGTGGGAGACCCTGGGAATGCGAATAGCCAAAAAGGTGACGTAGACTGGGAACGTAACGAGAAAGCTGGGATTGTGCCATCCCTCTCTCCCAACCCCAGGCAGACCTAGGT
>NW_009189729.1:37750-38176 GCF_000690835.1 Fulmarus glacialis
AAGTCGGACGAAAAAGGGCAGAAAAAGCAGCACCCGAGGTAGCGCCGGGCCCCGAGCCCCCCGGGCAGGCTGCAGACGGGCTGGAGAGGGACCCACCACGGGCACCATCTGCCGCTCGCTGCCACGTGGCACCGTCCGAGGGGATGTTTGCTTTGCTCCGACGCAGCGGTCGCTGATAGAGCACGACGACTGCACCCTCTTGCACTCTCTCTGAGTGCAGCAAGACCTCAGGGATGGCAAGTCCCGGGCCAGGGTGTCTCTGGCACCGGAGATGTTTTGGGTGGTTTTCTCAACCTTTGTCAGCCCTGTTTGTCCTCGTCCCGGGCTGGGAGGAGGCTCAGCTCTGCCCAGTGCTCTGTAAATCCCCTGGAAGGGGAAAGGACCAACCCAGCCGCCACGGGTCCGCGCCGGAGCCGCTGGCAGAGA
>NW_009189729.1:38210-38543 GCF_000690835.1 Fulmarus glacialis
ACCCCGCCCGCCACCGTCCCCCGCGCGAGCCGCTGGCAGAGATGAGCCAGGCCCCGCAGGCAGCGCAGCCGGGAGGCAGCTCCCAGCTGCTGCCTGCATCCAAGCCAAACATTTGCGCTGCTACTGGCATGTTTGCCTAAACACTGAGTTCTCAGTAAGCCTGCCCCGTCCCCAGTCAAGTGACAAGATCTAACATGAGCCCAGGGATTTTTTTTTGATCGCTTGACAGAGACAGAGAAATGCAGCTGTTGAGAGCAAATGGGTGCTACTCGCTGCCCTGAGCATCCTCCGCCTCGAACTGCATCCCTCTCCGGGCTCGGGGCATCTCTTTCC
>NW_009189729.1:38574-42303 GCF_000690835.1 Fulmarus glacialis
CCCAGGACTTTGCAGAGCTCACCCAACCGGAGAGGGAAGGAGAAACAGGGCCGTTTACCTTCCTGTGGGATCCTGCTCTTTTCAGCTTCCTCAATAAATAGGGAAAACATGTTAGTCTTCACAAACTTCTTCACAAACTTGCGGTTGGTCTTGGAGGCGATGGCTTTGCAGAAGGCTCGCTCCTGGAAGGTGCCCGAGCCGTTTTTACTCCACTTGATGTGCGAAGAGTAGTGGCCAACCATTCGGACGAAGAACTGCACGAAGGCTTCAGAGACAAGCGCATTCACCTGCTCGGATGCTGGAAGAGGACACGGAGCACGAGAGGTGGGGATGGGACCTCTGGACATAGAAAGGACGGACCTATTTTAACCTGGCCAGTTCGCAGTCTCTGTTTGCATCCTGAGAAATTATTTGCTTAAAACCTCCCTCTGCCAGTAAACCAAGATCAGACTAATTTTGCGGAGGGAGCACTGGCTGTGTTTGCTTTCCAGAGTGGCGTCATCTTTGTGCGCCAAATGCTGGCAAAACCTGATTTTTTCAGCAGAATTAATTGTTCCTGCTCTCATGTTTCACAGGACAGGGGAAAGGCCAAGGGATTTCTCTCCTGTGGCTGCATTTTATTGCAAATTGGGGCAGAAACATCCCAGGCCAGGTCTCTTTAGGAAAACCATTTCACTGAGGGCTCTGGCCATCTGCGCAAGGCAGCTTGCGTCCGTTTTACTGTATATAAAGAGACGCCCTTACTGTGTACGTTGTTGTTGTTGTTGTGCCTGTTCAGAGATGTCAGCATCTCATTCTGCAGCTTGATGGGCAAGATCTCCTCCTCATCGCCGACCTGGAAGGCAACGGTGGGAACCCGGCTCAGATGGCTGCGGGCAGCGGTTAGTGCAACCCATCAGTGGGGCTTTCTGCAGAGCTCAATAATTAATTATCATTGCAGGGTGCTGGGAGTGGGATGCCCAACACGTGGACCCTGCTGCTCCGGCTCACGACAAGAGAGAGGCAGCAGATGGAGACATCCCTTCGTGGGACATTATCCCTGCATGGGTGGCACCGAGATGTCTCTGCCCCCAAGGTGGGAAAGCTGCCAGGTAGCTGGGACCGAGGGTGGAAAGGGGCCCTTCCCAGGGCTACCCAGGCCAGGCGAGCCCACCCCCATGCCCTGCACGGGGGGACCTACCGCCCGAAGGATCTTCCCTTCGCAGAGGTCAACTATCAGAGCCTGAAAGAGAGCAGAGAGCAACCAGGTTGAGCCCTACCAAGGCAGCCAGGCTTCCTCCCACCCGTTTTATGATCAGACCTCTGTGTCCGCAGCCCACGAGGGTGGCAGGAGAAGGATCGGTCCCTCTGTACTGGAGGAACATGGGCAGGGGGACCCGGTCATCCCCCCAGGGACCGTGTTTGCCCCAGGCTCGGTGGCTTGTCCCCACGCAGCCTTTCTTCGCTTCTGCAAGGTTGGGGCGATGCCAACAGCCAGCCTGGCCGACAGCAGCTCCCTGAGCCCCCGGGGTCAGGGCTGCGGGTCCTGGGGTGGCCAGCAGCACCCAGGGGGACCTGGAGGTCTTGCCCCAGGTGCCAACAGGAGGGGACATGCAAGAAGCCCCAATCTCCAGCCTCCCTGGATGGGAAAAGGGCACAACCAGAGCCTTCAGCCCCGGAGCTAACCCAAACCCAGGGTCACGGACTAACCGATGGCTCCATCCAGATGCTTTCCCCCGCCCGGATGAAATACCTCCTCCATCGGCTGATCCAGGACCTGCTCCAGGTGCCGCATCTGGATGCCGACCATGAAGGGTGTGGGGCAGCAGACGGTGTCGAGCAGGCACTCGGGGACCACGGGGATGTAGGTGTGAGCCCAGGTGAAGGGATAGAGGAGAGCAGCCACCGCGTGGATGCACTGTGACAGGACGCTGCAGGACAAGGAGCCATCGTGGTGGCGTTGCATGAGGAAAGAGGATTTCACTGCTCGGAGGGAACATCCCACCCTGAGCTCAGCCGTGTCCTGCACTCGTTCAAGGTTTTGTTTGTTTGTTTGTTTTATTTTTAAATAAACAGATCAGGACTCACCTCAGCTCCTCCGCCAGGAAAATGAGCCGTCGCTCCAACACAGCGGAAGCGAAGATGTGCAGGATGAGGTGGGGGCTGAGCCGCTGGAGCAGAGCCTGAAACTCCACGTGCTCCAGGTGGGCGTCCACGGGCCGCGTGAGCTCGATGAGCTGCCAAGGGAGAGCCACCAAACCCTGGCTTAGGAGGTGAAACGCTCCCCCTGCGCCACCCTGACCCCCTGAGAAAGTGATTTGGGAGCAATTAATGATCCAGAGTTTGCCGCATCTGCATCACATCCCTCTGCAAGGGACAAACCTCATCTTGTCCTGCCTGGAGATTTGGGCTGTGCAGCGCTGAGGATGCAGGAGAAGCCAGCGGCGATGTGCATTGTGGGGTTTATTTATTGGAGCACTGGATTTTTAACCAAAATGCCTCTTTTCTGCAGTGCTCACAAGTCCCTGGTAGGAGACGGGCAGGGATGTGCTCCCTCCTCGGTGTCTGACAGCGCATCTGAGCAGCGGCTTCCAGGAAAGGAAGGAGGGATGAGGGCATGACTTTTGCTATAAAAACCACAAAAAACTTCCTCAAAAGACTCTCTGGGAGGGCCAGCTCGCCTCATCCTAGCTAGGATGGCCCAGAAATGAATTATCTAACGGATATTTGCAGGTGGTCTGTCTATTCTGCTGGCTTTGCCCCGGACAAGAGTCTCCCAAATGCGGTCGATACCTCTGCCCTGCTGTGGGCAGCCCCAAGATGGCAACTGCTGAAGGGTTAACAGGACTGTGCAGCTCATGACACAGTCCTGGCCCCTCACCCCAGCTTTACAGGGGGGGAAATCCCCTTCCTCCATGTGCCAAGCCACCTTTCCAGCAAAGCAGCATCTTCCCAGCCAGCAGCACAGGGCTTGGCTGGGCTCCACAGCCCCTTTCCCGCACAAATCCTGCACAATCCCCAGCTCCCAGCTCATGCAGTACCCAGGATTTATTTTTCACCCTTTCCCCTGTTTTCTCACTGATTTCTTTAACTTGCTCCAGCCCCTGTGCAGAGCCCCGAAGCGCAGCTCTTTCGAAGAATGTCCTCGTCGCAAATCCTCCCTCCCGTCACCCCCAGCCGCGCTCCCTGCAGCCTGGCCTGCAGCCAGAGCATTGAGCAACCTGCAAAGCCTTTGCACAAGCCTTCCTGGATGAAGAAATCTCTTGCAATTTGATAGCCAGCTACTAAAATACACTAGAGAGGAGGGATCTTGCTCTCAGACCCACCCTGGAAGGACACATCCCTGGGATGCTCAGCACTGAGGTTATTTTGCCCGGTGCCAAGGCAGATCCTCCTCCTTTTTCCACCCCAGCTTTGCCACAAGAGAAAGAAAAAGCAAAAGAAAAGGCTCTGCCTGTGCAAGCCTGGGCCGTGCGTGGGCGAGATGAGCCCCGTGGGCACCGTGCCTGTATCAGAGCTCCTTTCCACAGGTGAGGGCTAGGCTTGCCGCACGCCCGCGCCGTGCCGGCTGCCTGCTCGTGATGCTAAACTCGGGCGGGTGTCGAGGCTGAGAGCTGAGCACCGCGGTGCGGAGGGGCAGCTGCAGCCTGCAACACCCCACGATGGCCCCAGCACCCCTGCAGCCCCGCATGCCGCACCCAGAGGCGCGAACGCCAGCTCAGAAGCGGGGCGCAGCCAGCCCCGCTCCAC
>NW_009189729.1:42547-47939 GCF_000690835.1 Fulmarus glacialis
CCCCCGGCAGCCCAACCCACCACCCACTGCTCCAGCGAGCACCCATGGGTGCTGCAGGTCTGGAGGACGCTCCTGGAGATAGCTGGGGCTTCCCATGTTGGAGCAGTCCAGGAGGTGCCACTGAGCCCCTGAGACCCCCACCAACCTCCGTGCCTGACTCAGGGATGAAGCTTTTAATGGTGACGGTTTTCCCTGGAGCTGGGAAGGGCGATTCCCGAAGGCCCTGCATGAAGGGGTAAATCACCGCCATGGAGATCTGGCGCCTCTTCTCCACCTCATCCAGGATCTGGGGGAGAAAAAAGTGAGCTGTGAAACCCCGGCAGGCAACGGCCTGGCTGCCGGACGGCGCCACCACATCCCTACCTTGGAGAAGAGCCCGAAGCAGCCCAGGCAGCTGATGATGCAGAAGACCTCGGGGAGGCGGACACCACGGCCAGATGGCTGGAAGAGGATGGGAAAAGGGTTTGAGCATCTCCCAGCCCCACTGCACTGGCTCCCCGCTCTCCCCCGAGGTCCCCCCCCGGCTCCACTTATCCCCCCCCAAGATGCCCAATCACCCACTGGGGGATTTTCAGAGCTGGGGCTCTGGCCAAGGATGCAGTTGATGCTGTAAAAGCAGAAGGTGCCCAGGACCTGGAGAAGGCAATTCAGATGCCAAGACTGCTCATTTTGGTGCAAAGCGTTCTGCCATACTCCCAAACTTTCCTCGCCCCTAGACACGTGTCCTCTGAGACCTCCTGCCCCACCATCCTCGGGGCTAATCCTGCCCCTGAAACAGGGACGGGATGAGTGCCCAGGCTGTTTTTCCCTTTCCAACTGGATTATCCTGGGTCCGTTTGCCCTCCGCGCTTTCAGTTCAAACAGCCAGAGCTCAGCCCTGGATGCAGAAGTGGGCAGGTTTGCCAGGGAATGAAAGGGTGATGGGATCCAGCAAGTCACTGACCTGTGGCGTATGGCCCTGTGGCTTTATGTCCCCATTTAAGCAGGCTGTGCGTAAATCACAAGGAAGACCTCCATCGCGCCTTGCAGCCCCCGAGCTGGCCAAATCCATGAGCTGAGAAAGGCAGCCACTGCTCAGAAGCAATTTTTGGGGATGGGGCTGAGGACACCTGGCTCCTTGGCATCTGGATGAGCACACATGCATCCTCATCCTGATCCCGAGTGGGATTTGCAGCCGTCCTGACCGGCCAAGGGAAAGGAGCCAGGGAAGCTGTGGGAGATCGGTGGGGAAGCAGCAACCACCGGTACGGGGAACAGCACCTCCCAACCATCGCATCTCCTGGTTGCATTTCAGGCCAGTCCTGGGCTACAGCAAATGCTGCTTTCCTCCATCCAGCATCCAACTGATGCCCCAGCAGAAGAAATCTCCAGAAAAATCCCTTTGGGCACCCCCTTGCTGCTTGTTATCGTCTTTGTCAAGGCAAGTGGCTTTCTAAAGCACGTCCCCGAGAGTTGCACTTTGGGCATGGCAGAAGGGATTGTGTCCCACCATGGGGATGGGGTGGCATGGCCACCACCGACCCAGCGATGGGTGTACGGGCGGTGGGATGCTCACCAGCAGCCGCCTGCAGTAGCCAATCTTCCTGCTGCCATCCACGTTGGTCAGGACGAAAGAAAAGGTTTCACTGCAAGGAGAGACAACGCATGGGGACGGGTGGGCTCTTCCACCCGCAGCCCTCAGGGGTACGACAGCACAGGGTGGGAAACCACAGCTGAGACCCCGCAGCGGGGCAGGTACCTGGTGAACTCAGTGACAGGGGCCCAGTTGTTGCCATCGGGGAAGCAAAAGAGGGGGATGGCTTGCAAGAGACGTTCCTCCTCCTCCTTCTGGCCCTTCAGCAAGTTCTCGCGCTGGAACGAAGCGATACCAAGAGTCAGAGTGAGGGAGGGTGCCCACAGCCCCAGGGCTCAGCTGGGGATGAGGTGGGGTGGGGTGGGATGGGAAGGGCAGTGTCCCAAAGCAATCCCCGGCTCAGAGGGTGCCTGCACATCCCTGAACAAGAATCTCCCAAAAATCCAATTTTTTGACTCTTTTACCCTATTGATAGTGGAGCAAAGCAGAGGGGGTCTCTCTTGCAAACAGGGGCTCTCCCCGTGTGTCACCTCCCCAGGATGTGATTTTGATGCCATGGTCTCCCCTTTTGGGACAGGAGACCAGGGAGCACCCCGGGATTTTCCTCCTGGGGTTTGTGGCCCGGGGCTTGGACCACAGGGAGGGACAGACGGTCCCAGCAACCCCAACCCACGGCAGGCAAAGCCCTGGGGTTTGGGTCTGGGACTCCAGGGCTTGGGGTATTTTTCTGTTCTCCTCCCCTGGCTCTAGTGATGGGGAAGGAGCAACATCCTCTTCTCCTCTAAATTCGGAAAACTCATCTTCCTGGAAACACGGGACTAAATACCTTTGGGAACTGGTAGGTTATCTTGGGTTCGTAACGTCCGTCTGACATCTTCTTCAGCGACACCACCACCAGGTACTCAAAGAAAAGCTGTCCAGCAGAATAGAGGACGGAGCTCCGCTCTCCTGCTTTCCCCGGTGGCACCCGCGAGGGGTTGTTTTCTGCAGCAGAGGCCTCCTCTTTTCCTTCTGTAGCCAAAAAAATAACCCCCAAAAAACAGAGTAGAGTGAAATGAAAGGCCAGGAGTGTCCTGACGGCAGGAGAGGAGATGCAGAGCTACACGTGAACCAGCCAAAGCGGCTGGAGGGAACCGGGACTTGGTGCCCAGGGTGTTTTTGTCCCTGACAGTGAACAGCTGGGGACATGCGGGCACAGGACACAGGAAGGAAAGAGAAATGGGTTTTACGAGTCTTTTGGAGAAAATCAAAGTGCCGTCAGACAGCCCCATCCCAGGGAGGGCAGAGGGACGCCCAGAGCGAAGCCGGCACGTGGGATGGTGCAGAGCAGACGGTCTCTGCAGAAAGCATCTCCGGGAAGGTGTGGGAATGCTTTTATAGCAGTTAATTTTATTCTCTTAGGGGAAAAAACCAGCAAACAAACAGCACAGATCTTGTTCAAGCACCTCCAAAGGCTCCAACAAGATGAATCCCAACCTCTCCCTGCCAGATGTCCTCAGTCCTGGGAACTGCTGATTGCAAATGAGATACTCGAGGGTTTTCCCTAAACCACAGCTCCCAAAGCAAAGCAATTCCCTGAGACTACATCCCATTTCTCGTTCGGCTGGTTGGGGAGGGCAGCTGGGGAGCATCAGCTGTCACAACCCGAAAAACTAGAAATAAGAGTGAAAAGAGCCCAAGCCGACATCTCCAAGGGCCCTGGGATGATCATGGCGGGGCAGCGAGCTCCGAGGGCTGGGAAGGAGAGGAGTTAAATGCTGGCGGGAGGCTGCAGCCAGGCCATGCCACAGCTCTTCCCTCTCCCAGCAGCCGCTTGCGACTCTCTAAATCCCTGGCACTGAAACTGTCCCGGGCTTGGTCTTGGCTCTGATTACGGCGGGAGCTGGAACAGAAACGCTTGAGCTGCTCCTAGGAATAATAGGCAGGAAAATAAACGCATGGTTGGATGAAATTTTTCCCTGCATCCTGGAGTTTGGCCCTGGCCTCTTTCGGTTGTGCTGCAGCCCGGCAGGGCAAGACACGGCCATGGCCGGCTGCTCTCATCATCCCTCTCCCTCGCGCGCAACATCCTCCTCCAAAAGCAGTGCTGGTGGACACCCCGCATATTCCCCCAGCTCCGTAGCCACCTCCTTTAGTCTGGAAACACCCTTCCAGCCTTCGTTTCAGGTCATCGGGAGCCGAAAGCTCATCCAAGGCGGTGACACTCAGTCCCATCACACGACGTCCCTTCCCATGGACCAGAAATGCCTTTCCCAGCTCAGGGCGGGGAGATGCGCAAAGCCGCCCCCGCGTGCACCCCCGAGGCCGCTCCACCTCCACATGCAAAGTGCTTCCTCTTGGCAAGGTGAAAATCATCCCAAAGAGGTCCCTTCGCAGCAGGGGGAAGCCCAGGAGCATCCCAAGGATGAGACCCGGCTGCAGACACCTCTGGTTTGTCCTCGGTGGGGATCACCCATGTGACAGCCCAGCAAGGTGCTCCAGACCAGGGAAAAAAGGTCGACAAGATGAGCTTTGCTTCTCCTGCTCCTGCCTGGGATGCTCCAGCAATGGCTTCAGCAGTCCAATCTCACCTACGGGGCCAGGTCAGGAGGTTGTTGCTGGGGGGACCCCAGGGAACGAGGCTGTGCAGCGGGGAGTGCTGCTGGTGTCCTCCATCCTCGCTGGATGCCGGTGTCAGTTGTTTTCCCATCGCAGATTGCCAGGGTAAGGTGAAAGTCCACTTAAATCGGCCTATCCAGTCCCATCCTGCATTTCAGAGAATACAAGATGTGCTCTCAAGCAAGGGCTGGATTTGTATCATGTCCATGGCATTTTCAAACAGCCGAGTAAAACCCGCCGCTCTGCTGAGGCTGGTCATGCCGGGCTGCAGGTCTGCCTCTCGCAGGACCCACACGCCTGCCCAAAGCGGGATCCGGCACAGCGAGCCCTGCCGAAAGCGCAGCGTCACCCAGCAGCGCTCCCCTGCCCCAGATCTGGTTTCAAAGCCCTTGCTGGCAGAGCCTAAATCCCTCCGGGACCATAATGCTCCATGCCTGGGCTGGAAGATGAGCTCCGGGGATGTACAGGGCCATGCACCGTTGGACAGGTTTAATGTGGCATCAGAGGTCCCAGCACTCCCCAAAACCAGCAGGATTCACAGTCCCTCTTGTGTCCGGGACTGTCACAAGAGCCTTGGCCAACGACTCTCCCGTAGCCCAAGTGGGGAAGACTTGGGGACCACCCCACAGCCCCCCAGCAGCGGGAGCATCCCCTGCGAGGAGGGGAATGAGGCAGGCGGCTGGGGGGGCTCACGAAAAAAAAGCGGCTGCCGGTGCTGTGGATTTTCACCCCTCCCTCCACCGGGTACGGAGAGGGCAAAGGCGGTGCGCCCTGGCCCATGCGGAAACGGCACCGGGGCCGCTGGCATTAAAAGACATTTTGCTGCACAACCAGCTTCCCCGACCAGAGCGGCGTTTTCTTATCAGCCGAGGGCTGCGCTCAGAGCCACGCTGTGATGTGGCACAACCTGTTTCTTTCCTCCCGGAAAACTCCCGGGCTGCAGCGTGCCAAAATCTCCCGGCCTGGCACGACTGTTTGCGGGGGATCTGGGGGAGCTCTGATTCCCGCACTGTGCAGCTTGCCCACCTGCCCCAGCAGAGAGGAAACGGCTTTTGCTTTATCGAACCTTTTCTGCTGAACTCGGAAAAACCTGTATCGCACCCAGAGCAAGAGCCAGCCAGCACAAAACAGACCTGAGGGGGGGGCTTGGAATGACCCCCCCAAATCCACAGGTTGCCCCAACCTGCTCTGCTGTGGCTTGAGATACGGCAGGCCAAAAAA
>NW_009189729.1:48010-48308 GCF_000690835.1 Fulmarus glacialis
CCAAACGGCTCCGCAACCCTGCCCTGCCTCGGGGGCACCATGGCCCCGCGGATGCCCGCGATGCCACGCTCAGGTGTGCCCTGCGCTCGGAGCGCAAAGGGCTGGGAAAGCTTTTGGGGATGTGGTAATAGGGAGCCTGTGGGGCTGCCCCTGGGATGGGGTAAACCCCCGGGGGGGTTAGAAAACCCCCCAAGGGATGGGGTGAACTCATTTGGGACGGGGCAGGCTCCCTGGGGATGGGGTGCAGCTCCCGGGATGGGCTGAACGCCCAGGGGATGGGGTGTGCTCCTGGGAGATG
>NW_009189730.1:0-443 GCF_000690835.1 Fulmarus glacialis
GCTTGGCAGTGGGGCTGTGGCAAGGCTAACGGCTGGCTGGTAGAGCGAGAGCAGAGCCCCCTGAAAGGGCTCCTCTGACAGGCAGGAGCAAGAAACAGCTTTCAAACCTGGTTCCTTCTGTGTTGGAGCGCCATCTGGTGGGAAGCCCTTTCGCAAATGGGCTGTGGTGACGGTAAGGCATAGGCTGATAATTAGATGGGAGAACTAAGGGAGGGGGCCGGTGTTGTCGGGGCTGGGAAGGGGCTACTTCTCTTTTGGAGCCCTGTATGGTGGGTGGCGTTATCTAATGCAGAAGGGTCTCATTATCTAACACAGAACCTCAACCTTTCCCTTACCCTCACCAGGCTAAGCTCCGAAGCAGCCACCCTCCACATGGGGCTCAGGCACAGAAGTTGCCAGGATAGAAGGCTGATGCTGGCCCTCACCTTCCCTTGGCAGCCCCC
>NW_009189730.1:1127-1407 GCF_000690835.1 Fulmarus glacialis
GCCTTCCTCATCCGCGTAGCTTTCACACTCAGCCCACTTTCAAGCTGCACAAACAGTACGTCGAGCTCCCATGCAGAAGGCACTCACATCCCTTTGATAGCCCCTTCTCAGCTGCCCAGCACCTAGCCACCTCCAGCACCCTAAATGCGCAACATCCAGCACACCTAGCACCCCTTGGTACCATTGGTGGTGCTTGGTGCTGGGCATGTGTCGGTGCCGGGCTGTGGGAGTAGTGTGTGCTAGGCCCTGAATGTAGTGGGTTCTGGACATGTCTGGGTGC
>NW_009189731.1:0-41014 GCF_000690835.1 Fulmarus glacialis
GGTAAGGAGGGGGGGGGTGGGAGAGACAAGAACATATAAGGGGAGATCGCATGACCCCATCTTGTGCTTTTATTTCACATTTTCCACAAGGTTCATGAAAGCAAAATGAAGCTATTCTTCCTAAGTTGCTTGCTGGTTTCTTGCTGTTGCCAAGTTGGGGCAGTGAACAGGGAGTACTACATCGGCATTATAGAGACAGTGTGGAACTATGCACCTGGCAATACCAGTATCATATCTGGACAGCTTTTTGCAGAAGAAGAGTAAGTAAAATAGTTTACACTGGTTTACTGGTTGAGTTTGATTTTACAGCATTGTCTGCTTTAGACACTAGGGCCAGACCGAAAACCTGGTGGAGGCAGTGAAATGAATCATGTTGGTGTCAGTGGATTTTCTGTCAGACATATAAGGGAATTCTGATGTTTTCCTGGCTTGCTTGAGAATTGCATTCCAATGCTCTGCTAATTAAAAGCATTGGAATGTGTTGGTTTCTTGTGAATTTGTTGCAATGAAATGTTTACTAAGTACAGACTAGAAGAAGACCCTGAATGTCTAATGATGTTTAATTTTGAATGGCTAAGGTGCCAGTGCTGAAGAGAAGACTTTTGCTGTTATGTTTGTAAACGTAGAAGTTGTTTGACAGATTTAAAACTTTTCTATTGGGCACAGGTTTCCTTTTCAGATAGTCATTGTTGGCAGCGGTCATTGTCACCGGTGCAGCAGCACAGCTGGGTCCTTCCATCCGCCACGGAGGAGCTGAGTGGCTTGTTATAAGGCAAGGAGGGTCCTGTGCAGAGTAGGAATGATAAGTAGGGTGAGGATAAGTATGGTGAGGAGGAGGGGAGCACCCTGAAGATACGAATAATCAATGAAGAAAACTCGGCTATAAAAGGCATCAGAGAAATATTTGTGAGAGAAAAAATGTTCCTTCCTTCTATTTTTTTCAGTGCCTTTAAAATGAAGTAGGACTATACTAAAATAAAAACAATGAAGAGAGAAATCAGAAATCAGAAAAATCTTGAAAATACAGTTCTCATTTAGTCTGTAGATGTGGGATTAGAAGATTTCCTGTGGTTTGTTTTCTCTAGTGACAGCCAACAATATCTCAGCCATAATCTGCCATTTCATCAGGCATGAGACAAAGCAGTCAACTTTTTTTTTGTCACTTATAAACTGAGTGACATGTAAGACACTGCCAGTGATTCAGCAGGCTACTAATTCTGATAATGGTGGAAGCAGGGCATCTTGTCTGAAAATTGGAGAGCAGTGGTGTAATACAACAAGCCACCACCGTTCACCGCACTTTCACTTCTTTTCTCTGCTCTGTGACAACCTGCAGCATGCTAAATTAATTACAGTTTTTCAGTGGTTGTAAGCCTGCAATGGAGCTGGTCCCTTTTATCGTACTTTTCATTTTCAGCTTCTCCGATTCTTCTCCTCCTGAACCCTTTAACTACGAGGCTGTGCTTGTATGGAGATTGATATTTATAGAGGCAGGGAAGAGCAGGAGAAGAGGAGAGTGCAGTGTACCTGCTAGAAGGAATACTCTACAATAAAATAGTAGCTGCTTAAACAGTCCAAGAAGAGCCATAACATATTTGTTTGATTTAGCTTGGGGTTAAAAAGCTTCATGCACTCAGACTTCCCGTAACTGAACATTTGCAACTAAGTTTATGCTCTCCAAGTTTCATGGAGCTCTGAATTGGCGTTTTAATTACACTTCAGATCTGTGCTTGCCAAGGTATAAACAATTCCTGCCTCACACGCTCAAACAATGCTCAGCCTTGTGGGAAATACTTTGCATTTTGGGGCAATATTAACTTGCTTCACAATATGGCCTGCTGGGAATATGAAACAAGTTGGTTTCTCATCATGTAAGGTGAGAGATGAGGAGGCTGCTGAACTGCAGGCAGTGTTGCCCTGTCTCTCAGGATTGCCCCCCCCGGAGCAGGCTTGCTTCCACAGCTAGTCCCTCTGAAACGGGCAGGGAAGCCTGCAGGAGGATCTGTTGTTGAAGAGGCTGTAGAGCCTGGGCTGACAGCATCAGCCAGTGCTAGCACCACCGGTTTGAACAGCCAGTGCTGGCAGTTTCTCTCGCCATTGTAGTTAGCGAATATAAGCGCTTTTTCCACAAAAAGAACGCTTCCCAGAGACTAAAATATTTAATGAAAGGTACCTGACCCTCAGCACAGGCAAAGGCTGGCTCCAAAGCCGTTCCCAGTTGGTAGTTGTCAGAGGCACGTGGTGACCCCTCGCCTGCGGCTGCGGGTGCTTGGGCAGCATATCCACGATGGGTACATGGGTCAGAGGTATTGACACCACGTGTAGGAAATACCATCTCCATCAGTCTCAGTTCAGCTCGTGAGTTCGGCTGTTTTCTCGCTAACCAACTATCATTTTTAGTATAAATGTTTCATTAATTGAGAGGAGCAATGATCCAGTAGTTAAGGCACTTAGTGATTGAGGAGGTCATTGCTAATTCCCTGCTCTCATGTAACCTGCTTGTATATTCTTGGGCTGAATCTGTAAAAATGAGACTTTATTAGGGTAAATCCATATCAAGCTCTGAGGCTGTGATTCTTCTTCGTCTATGACTGGTGAGCAAGCTGAGGGCTTGGTCTCACCCATTTCAGCACTCTGCATGCCCGCTCCCCCGCCCCGCCAGGCACACACTGGACATTAGCAGCCCCTTGCAGTTTTGCTCATGTCCAGACATCTTAAATGTATTTTACAGCTGAAGAGTCTGCTGTTCATCGCAGTGGAGCAAGGACTATGCAGTCAACATAATAGCGTGATGATGGAAATTATTGTTTTTAACAGGCCATGGAAAATTATACAGCAATTTAAGCATGCAAGTACAAAAGCTTCGAGCAATAAGAACTATTATTTGCCTTGTCCACATGGTCTCAAATTTGCCCAAAATTGTATCAAATACCCTTCTCTTCAGACTACAAAATAGGTATAAAAAAATTCAGGTTGGTGCATAATATTTAATCTCTATATGGGTGCCTACCTCTTTACGATAAGAGATACATTTGCTCCTAAACTCAGATGTAGTTGTGCACAGCGCTACGGAGGCCTGGTCTTTATTTGAGACCCTACTAATTAACACCATTCAAATATTAAATGAGTATCTGACACTACAGATGTGTTTGTGTATTTTCTTTACAGGCAGGCTGGAGTCTTTCTCAAAAGAGGACCACACAGGATAGGAGGCACTTACAAGAAGGCTGTCTACACTCAGTACACCGATCATTTATATGATGCGATAGTTGACAAACCTTCCTGGCTGGGTTTTTTAGGCCCTATCATTAAGGGAGAAGTTGGAGATTCCATTATTATTCACTTGAAAAACTTTGCTTCCAGAAGCTACACGCTGCATCCACATGGTGTAAGATACACAAAGGAAAATGAAGGTAAGCTTGAGTCCGTTCTGTGCCAGTATTTATCAAAAGTTAATCGTTCCTCTGAGTGTAAGTGATATTCTTCCATCAAAGAGAAGACTGGTCAAGTAAATAAAGATTTAAAACAGGACACAATCAATTTAAAAGAGGAGCTAAGGAGTTTGATAATTTTTTCAAGAGCGAAATACGAAGCCAAAAGTGGAATTCATAAAGGCGGCAATTTTAGATCAACATTTCACCTGAAATAAGAGTATTTATATTTCACCTGAAATAAGGGTATAAAGGTATATAAGAGATGCGGGTATTGAGGATATCTAAAGGAAAAATTGATGCTGTTGTGATAACAGTGATAACTTACAGTTCCAAACTCTTAACACTGAATTTGTAAATACTGTATATAAGATACACAAGGATTTCTTAAAATGGAGAAGCAGCTACTGCTTAGTAATAAATTAATGAGATAAAAGTCTGACACGCTTTAAGATGTATTGTAGAGGTGCTGCTGGGATTAGTGATGATTTGCCCTTGCAATAGCTGGTCTTGCCACACTCAGGCGATGGGGGATTTTCTGTACCAGGCGGCACCAGAATATGGCTGTTGGAAGTTTTATTAATGGGCCTTAAAAACAGTGTGTGAATTGTTGAGAATATGATGTCGTCTCAAAAGCAGTCTTTAAAAATTTTTCATTAGAAGAATTCATGAAGTATCAGCTTAACTTCTAATATTTCGTGAAGTTTCTTGTTACAACTAATATGTGGCTTGATATAGACACATTCTGTGGGAGCAGAACAGTGTGTTGCGCAGCAGTACATGCACTTTTTGGAAAAATGTTTAAATTTTTTTTCTGTTGCTCTCATTCCAGCGACAGCTATATTCCTTGAGGACATATGCAATATTTTAGAACAGTTTCCGAGATTAATATTTAACAAATGTTTTACAAATATTTGGATTGTTATCTTTTTAGCAGAAGTACATAGTGCCCTCCTAATAAATTAAGGACTAAATTTAATGTGCCATTAATCGAAGCACTCCCATGGAATTCAAAGGCAAATGAAGAGACTCCTAAAGAGAAGGAAGAGATCCACTCACCTGATTTTAAACATTTTTTTTACCTGTATTCAGATGTTCAGTCCATGTTATTGCAACATGTAGTCAACTTTAAAGCGTGGCAGGTGCCATCCTGACACTGTATTGTGAGTGTGTTGTGTAATGGTGCTGCATGACATTCTTCAGGTGCTTTTTATCCTGACAACACCAAAGATTTGCAAAAGAGAGATGATGCTGTGGAGCCTGGAGGCCAGTACACTTATACATGGGACGTGACAGAAGATCAAGGTCCAGCTAAGGGAGATGCAGACTGCATAACCAGGGTTTACCACTCCCACATAGATGCTCCAAGAGATGTTGCCTCAGGGCTTGTTGGGCCTTTAATAATTTGCAGGAAAGGTAAACTATAAATAAATAAGTAAGTAAGTAAATAAATACATATGCAGGGTGATTGATAATGGTTATTGATAAATATCAGTGACATAATTTACTGGAAAAGGAGAAGATTACAGTTAATTTTGAAATAGCATCTTTTTGTCTTCTCAGTTAGCTGCCTTTCAATAGTATAGGAAGTAGTTTGATTTTATGTGTGACAGTGAATATAATTTGCAGAATGCTTTATCCACAAATCCATAAAAGTGAGACATGTTCATGCTAGTAATGCAAAAGGATGTGTAAATACTGATATGAGAAACAGATTTACTGTAATCTTATCACATGCAATATTTATTCTTAGTAAAGTTATTTTATAGTATCTATTAAAACCAATTTTTGTTTTCTGAGTGTGTCTGTAAGTTTATGTGTACGCTCACACTTGAGAAAAGTGGCAAAATATGAAGTAAACAGCAACCAGTCCTGCTAATACTACACTTAAAACTGATGAAAAGACAATGTCAGTTGCCAAAGACTTTGAATATACCACTTTCTTTTTCAGATACGATGAATAAGGGCAGTGATAAACACTTTGATGCTGAATTTATCCTTATGTTTTCTGTGATGGATGAAAATCTCAGTTGGTATCTAGAGGATAATATCAAGACATACTGTTCTGAGCCTTCCAAAGTTGACAAAGATGACGAGGACTTCCAGGAAAGCAATAAAATGCACTGTGAGAGATTGTTATATTAATGTTGCTTGTCATTGATACGGTGAAGTAATATTTTTATATGTTGTATCTTTTAAAGATGAACTGTAGATAATTTCTTTTTTTTTAGCGGGGCTTTTTCTTAGAGGATTAAGAAAGATCCTTTTAAATTAAAAGAAAATTAAAAAGTGATGGCAAGTTTTGTACAATCAAACCTTTGGAGTTGTGATATAAAATTCTTAGGGGCCAGGAATCTCTTTGCCAGTATAATTCCCCAGGCGCTCTAAACAGAGTTGTGTTACTCTGTTCTGTTTCTTAGTCCTGAGCTCTGTACTATAATATCGCAGTTTAGAAAAACAGTTTTTACTGTTAGTTTCAACAAAGAAGATGCCTTTGGCTCTGACGTGGATTCCAGAATCATAGCAGGAACCGCTGGTCATGCAGGTAGTTGTGCAGGTGAAGTGTGTGTCTGATACTGGCTCACTTTCAAAGGTGTGGGGTTTTGTTTTGAGCCTCTTTCTATTTTGAAGAATAGAGGAATGGTTTTATGACGCCTGCTTTTGAAGAAAAGGTCCTAAGGTCTGTGAAGGTAACTGTAATAAATAACATTTCTTTTAGCAATCAATGGGTACATGTATGGATATCTCCCGAACCTCACAATGTGTGTGGAAGATAAGGTAAAATGGCATCTTTTTGGCATGGGTAATGAAGCTGACATCCATTCAGCCTACTTTCATGGACAGACCTTAATAGAAAGGCATCATCGAGTTGACACCATCAACCTCTTCCCAGCCACGTTTATTGATGCTGTCATGATACCGAGGAGTCCTGGGGAATGGATGCTCAGCTGCCAAGTGAATGACCATATCGAAGGTACAGAATAAGTTCCAGTGATCAGAATATTTTTTAGCTTGAGCTAACAGTTTACTGAGTCACTTTAGCAGTACTCCTGACCTGGTTATATGCCAGACGATATTCTCCTCTGGATGAAACTCTCATAGTAATTGAAATGCCTAGAAGTGTATTAGATGGGCTTGAGCATGTAGCCACGGAAATCAAGGAAATTCTTCTCTGTAATGGAAATTGTTATCACTTGGCAGCAATTAGCACAGCTGCACTTTTGCAAGCCTAAACTTTAGACAAACAATAGCATGATGTAATGTGTAATTAATCACAATTTTCTGCTTGCCAACAAAAAAGTTGGGGCTCGTTCCATGTTTGGGCAAGGGGCACAGGATAGGCAGGCTAACTTGCCTGCTGACAAAGACATGTTCTGGAAAGTGCGTTGGCTAATAAGCAGAGATGATCTGCGTTTCTCTTCCCTGTATCTTCCTGTATTTCCAGTGTTTGTTAACCGTATGAAATACTTGGAAGCTAATTCCACCCGTTTCCATGATCTATATGCCTATAAGTGAGTTAAAGTAATTTGTCACAAAAGTGGGAAGGAACACAGAACTTAAAATCATTCTCCAAGGTTTGAAAATTCTGATATAAAAAGGAGTATGTTTAACCTACAGATTCAAGTACACAGAGGTTATAAGTTTTGAAATAGCTACCACGTCAAGCAGCGTCCTGATGTGGTTGAAGCATTCTGGGCAAGACTTCAATCCTACAAATTGGCCTAATCCATAGCTGTAAAAGGGCTCTCTCTATTACATTATTTGTATCTCCAGCAAGCAGATTCGCTAACAGACCCTTCTCCAAGGGTGCAGAGACCCAGGAGTTCCACAAGTAAGCTGTTGATTAGATACAGAGGGAAGATGGTCAGCCTTGACTGAAGTGCTAACTGACAGTACTGTTTCCACTCCCCCCTCATCTTCTCTGTAACCACCATGTCAGCTGCAGCTTTACAAGCAGAATGCACTTTACCACACCTGAGTGCCTACCTGATGTGTTTCTACATCCTAGCTCAGCTGGCATGCATTCTTCTATATCATTCATCTTCCTTTTCATTTGTGATTTGCATACCCATCAATGGTATGGGAATTCTCCAGGGAAGAGGAGAGCTATTGGAAGCAGTGAAAGAGAAAACAAAGTTTGGTTCCTTCTCCCTAGTTTTCTCTACCTCCTCATTTTTTTCCAGGTGGTATGCAGGCCCTTTTTGTTGTAAAAGATTGTAGGAAATCCACAACAGATCACATGGAGAGTACAAAGATAAGACAGTACTTCATTGCTGCTGAAGAGATCATCTGGAATTATGGCCCATCTGCAATGAACCATTTTACAGGACAAGAATTAATCACTGACAGGTAAATGCTTCTAATTAAAGAAGTTATACTTTCCAAGCAGAATTGATATAAGTATGCTAAATAAGGTAAGCCATATGGTAGAATTTACTTTTAAGCAGAATTTCTCGTCGTTCTCACCTCTGCTTAAATATTAATGCCAGGATAAATATGAGGCCAAATTAGGTCTATTGTTTTCCTTGCAATCTTATATAAATTGTTCTGTAACGTTAGTAATTTCACTGGGATGAAGATGAATTGTAATGTCATATGTAGGCAGTGACCTCTGATGGTTCAAGATTATTCTGAGTTAGAGAACAAAGCTAGGAATTCATGATCATCTCCTTAGCTGATGAAAATCACACTAACGGCATCTCAGCTGGCAAACGACTTGCACGAGGTAGCTTTGCCCTTTGCTCTGTGTTTACATAGTTAAGACCTGGATCAATTCACTGAATACATTGATTCCTCAGATTTTTCATTTGTGAGTTAAAGAATACTTACCTGCTCCATGAGGGACAAGGCACAGTTCATTGTTTGAATAGCGCTTGTAAAACATTAAAAGGTCCTTTTTTGAAGAGTAAAAGTGTAGACTAAAAAGTGTAGACTTTCTATTTAGATGTTACATATTCTTGGTGTTTGTATCTACTGTTGTTGAACTATTCATAACTTTTAATAGAAAGAAGAGTAAGCTTCAGGTGTCGAAATGTCGACTAGAAATCATTGTCATTGATGAGTCTCTAAGCATGCTGGCTTTATAAGGGCAACACAGCTCAGTGTCTTTTTCTTAAAGAGAAGTTAGTGAAGGATATGAATTCCTGCACGTCTTTATATGGGACTGCATGTCAACGTGTGGCCAGATCACTGAAGGGAGACCCAAAAGACAAACTCAGCACGTCGTATCTCACAAAATAGGGTTGAGGCCTTGACTGCCTTTGTAAAGCTGAGCATTATGACTTGAACTGTTTGCATCTGTTGCGATTTCTTTTACACAGTGAATCTCGCATATTTTTTGAACAAAGTGAAACAAGAATTGGTGGCTCTTACAAAAAAGCCATTTACAAAGAATATACAGATGGTTCTTTCACTGAACATAAAAAAAGGCTCACAGAGGAAGCACATCTTGGACTCTTAGGTAAGATATCTAAAATTATTTCACGTCAAAGATTTATGAGAGTAAACTGTCACTTTCACTGGCTAGCCAGCAGTGCCCCTCCAAGGGAGGGCCCTCAGCTCTCCCTGCCTCCTGCAGATGCTGGTGCCTGTGGCTTCCTCCAAGAGAGCCCCAGGATGCAAGAAAGCTCTTGAAGGCAATGCTGTGGTGGTCCCCAACTTGCCTGTGGGAATATGCCATGGTCTCTAAAGGTCAGGCTCTGAATTACAAGGCCAGGCTAGGCAGGTCTAGCCCTATTTATAACCTGGCTGCTTCTGGCATGGCTCTGGACTGCATTTGAGGTTGGCATCAGTGTCTGTAGGTCCCTTTCCAAAGGGAGGAACTGTCCTGCGTGTCACTGGGCCTCCATGAGGAATTGGGAATGGAGCAGTCCAGTTGCTGCTGGCTGCCATGTGGTTCAGGGCACGTGCCAGGGACCTGGTCCGTGGCCACATAGGCCCCGTGCAACGGGAAAAGCAGCCAGCCATTGATTGCTATAAGCTCGTGGTGATCTGTACATCACTTGGTAGAAACATCTTGTAATTAGACCATGTGCTCTTTTCTAGGACCTGTTATCAAGGCTGAAGTGGGTGAGAGCATCAGGGTGACCTTCCGAAACAATGCCAGCCGCCCGTTCAGCATTCAGCCCCACGGTGTGAGTTACCGCAAGAGCGACGAGGGGGCATTGTACGGTGCCGCCTCCAGAGGTGCGCCTATAGACAGGGATCCTGCAAGCGCCGGAGAACAAGCTGTTGTACATGTTGATGTATTAAAGGTGAAAAAATAAAGGGTGTTCATTGGGCATAATTCCTAATGTTGATTTCTATAACAGGAACTGAATCTCCAGCCTCTCATGTGAGTCCTGGTGCTACATTTACGTATGAGTGGAACGTGCCGGAAGATGTGGGCCCCACAGACCAAGATCCAGACTGTTTAACCTGGCTTTATTACTCAGCTGTGGATGCAGTCAGAGACACCAATTCTGGCCTTGTGGGTCCTCTCTTGGTGTGCAGGAAAGGAGCTCTGCTTCCTTCTGGGAAACAGGTCAGTCAAAGAAGAAAAACAGAAGCATTTGCGTCATTGTAGCTGAATCTGCTTTCTCTTCCTGAATTGTGCCCTCAGGCATTAATGACCACTCAGCACCACCTCCTCTCCACATCACAGTCTCACCCATGTGCTGAGGGCAATACATAAAATGAACAAAGTGGGTTTGGTTTTTGGTTTTTTTAAAAAAAAGCAAAAACAGTCACTGTATTGTGAAACCACCATCGCAGTGAGCAACCACTGGCATTCAAGTCTCAGCTAGGATGAGAATGACCAGAAAAATGTAGAGACTTTAAAGACCAAAACACGCATTCATTTCCAGAGGTGGTTCCTGGTAGAAAAAGTATTAGCAGCAGGTATCTAGTCACCAGATACAGCAATTAGAGAGCTTTGAGATTATCAGAATGAAGTATTAATGTATGCATCTATCCTACTTTGTGAACTATACTCATAAATTACTATGTGCATAGAATTTTTTTTCCTGACATTTTCTGTTCACTCATTTCTATTTTCTTTTGTGCTATTTCTTCTCAACAGAAAAATGTGAACATGGAGTTTTTTCTACTTGCCACAGTATTTGATGAGAATCTGAGCTGGTACTTGGATGACAATATTTTGATGTTTACACTAAATCCTGATAAAATTGACAAAGATGATGAGGACTTCCAAGAGTCTAACAAAATGCACTGTAAGAAAATTATTAGTTAGCCAAGTATTCATTTCTACAATAAGGTCTTTACTTTTGTGATCTCATGTTGGAGACTGGGAAACTGTATAGTGGCAGAGACATTTCATTCCTTTCCATCGGAAACAAAACCATGTTTGAATGCAATTCAATTTCAGCTAAATATGGTAGTTCAAAATATAATGCTAGCTGTTCAGTGTCTTGCATGGGAGTTGCACATTTAGCACTGTTATGTACCAGTTTGAGTAGACAGAAGAAGGAATTAGGTCTGTAGCCCATGTGCAACCCCTATGAATGCAACCAGGCAGCAAGAGAAAACCGACCTCTGCCCTACAGATGATGTAGCTGAAAGGAGGATTTTCGCAGAATCACAGACTGGTTGAGGTTGGAAGGGTCCTTTGGAGGTCGTCATCTCCAATCCCCTGCTCAAGCAGGGCCACCCAGAGCCGGTTGCCCAGGACCATGTCCAGATGGCTTCTGAGTACCTCCAAGGATGGAGACTCCACCACCTCCCTGGGCAGCCTGTGCCAGCGCTCGGTCACCCTCACAGTGACAAAGTGTTTCCTGATGTTCAGAGGGAACCTCCTGTGTGTCAGTGTGTGCCCATTGCCTCTGGTCCTGGCACTGGGCACCGCTGGAAAGAGCCTGGCTCCGTCCTCTTTGCACCCTCCCTGCAGGTGTTTGTATACGTTGATGAGATCCCCCGGAGCCTGCTCTTCCCCAGGCTGATCGGTCCCAGCTCTCTCAGCCTTTCCTCACAGGAGAGATGCTTTCTTGTCCCTTCATCGTCCTTGTGGCCCTTTGTTGAACTCTCTCCGGTATGTCCGTGTCTCTCTTGTACTGGGGAGCCCAGAACTTGGCACAGTCCTCCAGGTGTGGCCTCACCAGTGCTGAGTAGAGGGGAAGGATCCCCTCCCTCGACCTGCTGGCCATACTCTGCCTAACGCAGCTCAGGATACCATTCGCCTTATTTGCAGCAAGGGCACATTGCTGGCTCATGTTCAACGCGGTGTTTACCAGGACCCCAGGTCCTTTTCTGCCAAGCTGCTTTCCAGCTGCCTCTGTCTGAAGCATTTCTACAGCAGCAGCTGCAGCCTGACCTTTGACCCGCTGGCGACAGTCCTCCTAATGCGGCCCGGGGTACCATTAGCCGCCTTTGTGGCAAGATCACATTGCCGGCTCATTTTGTGTCCGTGGCTGAGTCTGGATTCCTTTACCAGCGCTGTGGCCCCCTTAGAATGACAATCTTTGCTTCTTTGTTAGGGCAGAGCTGAGTTTCACGCAGATTGTATTTTGGTACTGTAGAAATGTCTCAGGTTTCGTGTGAAAGAACATTGTTATCTTCAGTACATAGTCCTGCAAATAAGTCCTAATCTTTAAACATGTTTGCTTGTGCTCTTTCTTAAATTTTGCCCTCAGGGGCATTCCTACTATCTACAGAGCCTTGGTACTGACCATTCAGTGGTACCCGTGAGGCCCAGGCTTTGGAAGTTATGCGCAGGAGTAGCTAGAAAGGATTAATAACTCAAACTAAAAAACGCTTCTGATTGTCTCCACTGTGTGCTGGAGGGTCTTGCAGGGTATAAAGCAGCGGAGGTTCTAGTTGGTCAAGTCAGCTACTTGTGCTTTAAACATTGAAAAGGAGAACGCTTAGAAGTTGTTTTTAAACACTGGGTTTTAAAAGTTGTTTTGCTTGAATTGATTCTCTAGTTTTGCTGATGTGATAAAGTATTTTATTGTTGATACTTCTGTCAGTCTAAGATATCACATTACATCCGAAGTGTGTATTATTTAATCTGTATTGCAGAGTTAAGTAATGTGTTAATCAAGGTGGGTTTTGCTTTCTCAAATCTTCTACAGCCATTAATGGTTATATGTACGGAAATCAACCTGGTCTTGAGATGTGTAAAGGAAATGTTGTTTCCTGGCATTTGATGGGCTTGGGGTCAGAAGTCGATGTCCATGGGATATACTTTTCAGAAAACACATTCATAACTAAAGGAACAAGAAGGGATACAGCAAATCTGTTTCCACATACATTTCTTACAGCTATTATGAAGCCTGATTCTGAAGGTAAATGTCTTGTTTAAAACTGAAACTTGTTTAGAAACTGTTTACCTGTGAACGTTTTATGCTTATCAGCTTTAAATAGCTGATGTTTTGATCCTTTGGGTGCTAAAACTGTGTAGAACTGTGTTTTGAAGGGCAACAAACTTGTGTTCATAGGACATAAGCTCTTAATGCTAAAGCCTTGATTTTTCTAGCTTCTAGAATATATGCTGGATTTTATTACTACAAGTAGCCATACTACGCAAAGAATTTGGATCTTACATGAGCAATAGCCTGTGTCTCCGTCTCTAAACAATACAACCTCAAGATCTACTAGTAACAGTTTTTTGTCCTCAAGTCTTTGTTTCTTGTACAACCTCTAGGAGTTTTTGAAGTGGTGTGCCTGACAACAGATCACTACACAGGGGGCATGAAACAGAATTACAAAGTGAAACAATGCCATTGGTGGAATGTGGATCTATCTATGTATTTGCATGAAAAGACTTACTATATTGCTGCAGTGGAAGTTGAATGGGACTATTCTCCTAACAGGACATGGGAATTTGAGCGGCATCAATACCACAAGGAAAGGTACTTTGGAATATACACAAGGGAAAAAATGCAAAAAAGCAAAGGAGCAACTCACTTCTCCTCTGAACCTTTTCCTCCTCCAGGCATTTCTAGACACACTTCTTTGCATACGTATTTTCAGGGCTCACTTGGATTTGTGGTCCTTCCCCAGTAATGTTGCCATGTAACTGTGAGCCAGACAGCGTGATGTTCATGAAACGGTCCAGTGGGGCAGCTGCAGATTTTCACGAATCCTGGCTAGTGCATGTGCATTTGTTATTTACTGATGTTAGTACAGTCCTTGATGTGGAATGCTTAAAATGTTCATTAAGTTGTAGATACGATGTCTACTTTGTCCTGATACTTGCTTACTTACAATATGTAACATGTCCTTGCCTCATGTTTATCTGTACTCTGAGTAAGGTTCTATTTCACTTCTCTCAGTTTCATTAGCTTACACAAGATAAGTCCATGACCGAATCCATTCACTATGAAGCTTGTCGCCTCGGTGTTTTATTCCCAGTATTTGAATCTCAATGAGAGGGAACTGATTGGATCAAATAATTCACGCCAATTAGCAGAAGAGGCTAAACAATGAACTGGTGAATTTCTGTGTTCCACCACTATAACTTCATTTGAGGTTAAAGTAGTAGATTGTAACTGCCTATATTTTTTGATTGACTTAATTGTATTTTCTTCTTTTTCCTCAGCTTGATAGCACATTTCCTTGCCCTGCATACCACAGTGGACTCTATCATAGTTCTACGCACAAGTAATACGGACTATGCTGTTATCAGACTTTTTTTTCCCCACTGTCTCCAGCCCCCATGATCTCAGCAGAGAATCAGTCCCTCACGTTTCATTTCAGCAAGGCACTTAAGCTTTACAAGTTTTAGGCTTCGTTTCAGATTTAGAGAAGTCACTGAGGGCTCTATTTTTCGGTACGCAAGTTGCTGGATGACTTCTTGCAATTTGAAATATCTGCCAGGCCGAGCACTCAGCATTCTCCCAAACACTATATAGACTTGGTCTATTTACAGTGTTTTTTTAACCTTCCAGGCTAAGAGAAACCTCCCAGCTTAAGAAGAATGTTTTCATGTTGAAGATACCAGTGGTCTATGAGATTACTGCTTCACTGAGCTGGATTTTTGTTTGACGGTTAATTGACATACCTGCAAAAGATGTTTTAAAATACATGAAGAAATGTATGACATATTCTTATCTCTATTTTCTTTTTTTTTCTTCCCAGCCCTGGCAATCCATTTTTAAATAAAGACGACAAATTCATTGGCTCAAAATACAGAAAGGTAGTATATCGTGAGTATACTGATCAGACATTCAGTACTCCCAAAAATAGAGCAGAGGAGCAGCAGCACCTGGAAATTCAAGGTATAGTCATCATGAAGTTCAGTTTTGAAACTGGGGAAAATGCAGTGAAACAAAACAAGAAGATACTATTTGAATAATACTGAGTATAGTTCTACCCACACAAAATGCCTAAGCCTACATGGAATTGCTACTTTTATTATGGTGCTTTCCTTGCAAGATTACATTGCTTGCTTTACAAGAAAAAAACCTTTCTGGTTTGCTGCCTGATCACAGGTCAGTATTTTCAAAGTCAGCATGCAACTGGGCAGCAACATCCAAACTGACCTTAAATACACAGTAGGTGCTCGGAGCTTTTGAAACTTAGGCCTCTACTTAGATGCCTAACTTCAGCTGCTCAAGTTGGCATATCATAGTAAATGACATTATCCATGCATAGTTTTTAGTTGAATTGTAAGCCAATGTTGTGTACTTGAACACAACAGAATCTCTCTTTCTCTTTGCCGTGATCTTTCGTAAAAAAAGGTTAATCTTTCTTTTCAATCCAACAGGGCCACTGCTTATTTCAAATATTGGAGATAAAATTTTAATAGTTTTTAAGAACTTGGCATCAAGACCTTATTCTATACATGCCCATGGCGTGAAAACAGACAGTTCTGTTGTGGCTGTAACTAATCCAGGTATCAAAGCATCCTTGTTTATTTCTAGCAGGTAACATCAAGCCTTCTAGTAAGGTTTAGCAAGCTTTCATTTTAGGATAGAAGGAAGGACTTTGTGTGTGTGTTTGTTTTTACCTCAGGTTCTTAAATTTTTGATGCTGATTATGACAAATATCTCTACAATTAAAATGGCCCTGCTAACTGTTGCTATGTATCCTAGCCCTTGACAGATCAGTGATTTTTTGACCCAGCGTGGCTGCACCTTTCATGAAAGCAAACAGATTTGGCTACGTAGGGAGAACATAGCTTATGCTAGCTATTATTTCAGAAGTTCCTCTGTGATCTTTACAAAAGATACAATTGTTTTTATTAAGTATGGTAAACTGGACAATGCAGCCACACAAAAAAAAACGTTGGTGAGAGGAGTCAGGGATCTGCAGAAGGGAAATAACAGTAGGCTAGCCAGTGCAGTAATTGGGAAGAAGTTGTTCAAGAAAAATATAAGCTATAAATGGAGGTAACATCTGTTTCAATATGACCTCTTACAGGTCAGCACACAGAAAACTTCTAAAATTCATTGATATTTATTTAATTCAGGTGAAACAAAAATGTACGTCTGGAAAATCCCAGAGAGATCTAGTTCTGAGAGAGGAGATCCACATTGTATTGCATGGGCATACCATTCAACGGTGGACATCATTAAGGTATATTATCAATCTATCTAACGGGTTTTGTTCATTACTTCAACACAGATATACTTACAGCAAAAGGGGGATGAGTTTGAAACTCTTTCTGCCTTCTCTGTCAAGTCATTCCCCCTATTACCATACCTTTGAATTTAAACGTCTCTTGAATAATGCAAGAAAGTCAGGGTAGAATTTGAGGGTCACAGCCCTTCATGTTCTTGCTCCCTGGTTCTTCTGCTGTTGCTATAGATCAACTCACTCAGATCTCATTCTTAAAGCTAACACTTTATAGCGTGCTCAGTATCTAATCGGTCACGTGTGGGAAAACTAACATGCAACTGTGGAACACAAATCTGCCATTTTTGTACAAGCACCTATTAACTTAACATGACTGATAATTTTTAATGGAATTTAATGTATTTTTTCCTTCATGTCTCAGCAAACACAAATTAAAAAGTGTCAAGAAGTAACTTTGAATGGAAACCAAGCTCAAAACCCTAAAACCTAAAAAGAATATGGAAAAAAAAAAGATGAGCAAGAAATTAAAATGGAACAAATGTTTATTTCTAGCAAGAGATGAAAAAGAGGCAGTTACTCTTCATAGTCCATTGAACTTGACCCATGGGTAGCATGTAACAGTGAAGAAATAACCTTGTTTGCCTGACGCTGGCTACCTTTATTCCCAGACACTGATAGCTGTAAAAATAGTAAGAGGATTAATGTCTGGCATTAAAAATGCTTCTGCTTAGTCACATCTTGTAATTACACGATTTTTCATTTGTAATTTCAGGACACTTACAGTGGATTAATAGGCACACTTGTTGTGTGTCATAGACATTATTTGCCATCATTTCATACTAAAAAGAAAGTTCAATTTGCTCTTCTTTTTATGGTTTTTGATGAAAATGAGTCATGGTACTTGGATGAAAACATTAAAACCTATTCTACCAACCCGCACCTTGTTGACAAAGAGGATGAGGAATTCCTTGAAAGTAATAAAATGCATGGTATGTTTCCCAATTTTGTTAATGTAACTCTGGAAACTCTATAAAATTATGTATTTGAAAGTACTGCATATAAATTTGACTTTCTCATCCCCTCTGAATTTCCAGTTTCAGGGCAGAAGGCCTCAAAAATTTCACTCAAACTGTTTGAAAACACTGTTAATGTTTTGTTTTGGTTTTTTTTAAACTATGAAAAAATGGTCCCATGTTGAAATTTCGAGGAGAGAAAGAGTAAAAATGAAATTTGAAATTTTGATTTGATGTCAGCAAACAACTGTTCTGGATAAGTTGGAAAGTCAATGTGCATCCTGAAAGCAAGTCCTGGTAAAGCTTACCCTTTACAAAGAGCTGCAGGAAACGCAGATCTTTAAGAACTGCAATATTAGCAACGGTGTACAATAAAGAACTTTTAACTACATCTTACTTTCTAGTTAAATACGGAATATAATCAGACCCATTCATAATATGCTGTCCCATTGTTTTGGTTTTATATACCATCCAAAGCTGTTACTTTTGCCTGGCATTGGCTTTCAAATCTTGTATTCTGTCGAAGTTTAGAGAATAACAATGAATAAAATCTTACTTGTTTTCTCTGTCTTGCTCTTTCCAGGAAAGGTGTTTGGAAATCTGCATGGTCTGACTATGCATGTTGGAGACAAAGTAAGCTGGTATTTGATGGGAATGGGCAATGAAATAGACATTCACACAGCACACTTCCACGGCCACAGCTTTGAGTATAAGGTAAGAGGTCCTTTCCACTCATTTCTTGCTGTGTTAAGAATGAGAGGTAGATCAAATACCAAGGACCATCATCTCTGGTGAAAAGTCAGTTGTTACAGTATTAAGCAGGACTTGTAATTTGACCGTAAAGTTTTTATGCCCCAAATCTGTATTTGATCAACATGCAAGAGACAGAGAATATCTGCCAGTAGCATTTGCTGACTGGTAACCTCACAAGTTGCTTTGACAAAGTAGCTGTGAATTTTCATGGCTGTGGTGAGACAACAGCTGGAGTTTTCCTTCATTTCCACTTAGTTGCTAGTTTATTAATCTTTTAAGCATGAAGTGAATGTATAGTGATGCTTCTGTAGAAATGACATACAGTAGATGTCCTTTCACTCAACTGTGATTAAAAAGTTTGGTGGGAATATGCATAAAAGGTAGCTTAAATGGGTGCCATCTGGTAATGCCACACTGTTTAACCATTGTTTCTTTTTGTCCTGAAGCAAACAGGGGTTTACCGGGCAGATGTCTTTGATCTGTTCCCTGGGACATTTCAAACTGTGGAAATGACCCCGCAGAACCCTGGAACCTGGCTACTACACTGTCACGTTACTGACCACATCCACGCGGGCATGGAAGCAACTTACACAGTGCTCCCAAAGGAAGGTAGGAGCTTATCTATCTCAGTAATGTTCATTATGTTTAAAGACGCAGAATGGGGCTCACAGACAGGCCAGCGAACTCGGGACGAGTTCAGGCACCCAGCAGTATTTCATGGTTTAATGTCTGGAGGCCGGCATGTTGCAAGCCACCCGATCATACTTGCCTCAGCACTGCTGCTCAGAAAACAGAAGTACCTAAAGGACTGGATGGTAACTGACTATTGCTTCAGCTTCCCATCAATGAAATTAAAATAACATATTTTTATTTAGAAAGAATTCTTCATGAGACAGAGTATTTCTGAACCGAAGAAGTACCAGTAGTGTCAGCCTCCCTCTCAATCTTCATTTAAAACAAAAAGAACAGTTGGTAAATAAAGCTGAAGTCACCATCCCTAACAGTTAGCATACTGAAAAACTAAAATAGTGTTTTCTTTCTAAAGGACACGTTTTAGCTTTACAGAGAGCTTTATCTTGCTTTAGCAGTATTACCTGTGAAAAAACTTGGAATCTTGGATTTTGAAAGTTCTTGTTTCTACAAAATTAATACAATTTTAAAAGTAACACTTTCCCGTACTCAAAAGACAGAGCTTAATAGGTATGCATTATAGTTAATTGACAGAAAGAGAACAGTAGGAACATTTCAAAATGTGTGTATGTATGTATATATATAGATATACACCTATATAATGTACATATGTATCTATACTAAACACACAGACTGGAATGTTAAACACAATCTAGTTCTAGTTTATAAAACATTCTGATTTACAGAATACATTGTGCCAAACTGGCACAGATAATAAAATGCTGACTTAAGAGTACACAGAAAAGAGACACAGAAACAAACTTTAACTTGTAGAAGCAGTATGTTGGATTTTTCGTAATCAGCCATCTAAATGTACCCTTCAGCGCATTTTAAAGTTGTTTTTAAATCTAGCTCACAATGTCTAGAAGGTACTGGGATCCATTGCTCTCATTTTGGACTCTGTTGTCCATATGCATAGACTAGTCTTTTGATGAAATGCGTGTAACAAAAGCTATTTTCCCCCTTACAGACAAATAGTCTTTGTTCCCAAGATTATTGAATCAGTTCAAGTGTAAAGGTACGGCAGGCACGCTAGAATGATGAAAACATTTTACCACAGCGATTCTCCAAGGTCTACCTTCAGTGAAGCCTTTCTTGAGAAATACTATCTCCTGGACAATTCATCTCCACGTGTTTTGGAAGATTTCATTTGGTGGCCCACAGCTAACAAAAGGGCCATAGATTAAGACAGCTGAATGGATATAATAGCTTATAAATCTCTTTTTCTCCAAATATAAATAGTATCTTGCAAGCTAAACATATTCTAGGTGATGCCAAATGCATGTTATTTAACTGCTGAGGAACATGGAAGAGTCCAATGAAATGCACTTTCTTTTTTTAAGTTTGTAAATAACCCTGTATAACAGCAAAATTTGTTTTAGGTATCTGCTGTCACATTTTACTAGTCAGATATGTTAGTAGTTATTGCTTGGAAAATAGGAATTTGGTTATCACTTTATCCATCGTATAATTGAACAGCTAACAAAATAGCTCTATTATTTCTGTTGAATTATTTTATAATTTTATCCAGTAACATCTTTCAAGATAGTGAATTTAAAAGATGCAATGGCTGAGGGATCATGGTTGCACACAATGTTTTTGTTTTTCTGTTATGAAAATAATTACAAGGCAGACAAAGTTATGCTGAAATAAGCCTGATGAAATTCAGACAATGAAGGGCAAAATTCGGTGACTACTATGCCCGAGAGCTTTGCTCTGATGGATCCTAAACAACTCCTGCAGTGGAATCATTTTGCTGTTAATTATGTAGTACAGACCTACGCAAATTAAGCATTTCTTGACAGACGGAACCAGCAGTATTAGTGCTTGACTGATGCTGGTCAAAAATGAAAGCAATAAAAGCAGGTATCATCGTGCCATCCAGTTGGTGTTTTAATAGCCCAACTCCACATATGTTAGACCTGTGTCAAAGAAGAGGGAAGGATGTATGGGACAGGCAGGCAACGCAAAATATTTGGGCTTTACAGCTACCGGAACAAAGGAAGTTGCTTCTCTGTAACAAGTCTAAATTGCTTTGGCTTTTTTTAAGGTAGATTCTACTGAAACCAGCGTAATCCCTACTAGTAAATTAGATCATTGATTTTGGCTGTGGTAAGAATGCTACATAGCTAAGTTAAACTATTTTTTTCTTTCTCTCTCTTTTTTTTTAAATATATTTTATTTGCAATGTAGATGATCTCTTCTGACTGACTTCCACAGGTTTAAGTAACATTACAGCTTCAGTGAAAATGGATTTGATAGAGTCAAGGTCAGCTAATTAGGCCTTTAGATGGTCAGGGGATCACGGAATCATTGTTTTATTTGTGGTAGATTCTCAAAAAACCAAATGCATTCATAAGAAGGTCATAAACATTGTGACATTTTATTATGACTGAATTCCAGTTGAAGGAACAGAAGGATGTTTTCTGCCCAAAAGAAAGACAAACGTCAGTACCTGAGACAATTACCAAAAAACCTAGATGAAGTAAGAGTTTTCAGTGGGATTTGTGACCTATACTTGTTTACTGACTGAGTACAACAGGAGAAGAAAGAAAACAAAAAACAGCAAGGAAGCGGTAGTCCGTATCTTCCACTCCCTTGGGAACACTTCCGTTTCTCTTTGATTTATGGCCTTTTTTTGTGAATTGCTAAATGAAAACATTTTCAGTTTCACACTTGCATGGGTATGTAATTAAGATGACAGAGCAGCTGACTGGTTTTGCCAGCTGGAATTCAAGGGAATGTCTGTGTTGCAAAATGAACTGAGTAGGGCCCAATTCCACCTGGAAGAGTAGGCACTTACTTTTACTCATACAATTAGACACATGCCTGAGCTTAAACTCCTCCCTAGGTCAGTGATCCAACTAACTTAGAATTAAGACTGACTCCCTGTTTTACTTTTAGTGAACATTGTATGTCTAATTGTACTGTACAGTCTGTATTTTCTAGCTGCTTTGGCTATAAGTTCACCCTCATTGAGAAGATGAGTGATCCTGCCTAACAGCTGAATAGCTATGTTTTTACCAGTCCAACCACCATTCAGTTCTACCTGGCAGGAATTCTGGTTTGCTGACCTTTGTCAGAGTGTAATAGTAGCTTCAAAACAGATGCTTCGCCTCAGACAACAGCTGTCATTCAATAGTTGTCATAAGGTTTCAACTGAGAAATAAGGTGATTTATGTGAGGTGAGTCCCACGGTACCTTATATGTAGTTCTATGTTTGTTTCATTTACTTTTTTTATTCCAGCACATTCTTTGTATTTGAGTGCATAGTAGACTTTCATTGCTTTAGATCAGCAGCTTCCTCTGGCTGCAGTGAAGAAGATGTGGCAGGAAAAATGCTGCAGTTCCATCCTCTGGTAGAAGACTGAGGAAATCCTTTAGTTCCAGTTCCATTGCAACAACTGATAAAGTTTCTGCTCAGAGCAGGGGAGAAAATCTTGTTTAGGTATTTTGGGTTTAGAACAAAGAAACAAAAAAACACTAACAATGTAATTACTAATTGAAGTCATCAAATTATCTAAATATTGCAACTGGAATGAAATTTGAGACACACCCATTTGGGAGCAAATACAAGTATAGGAAATCTCAAAAGTAAACTGAAATTATGTCTTAGATTAAAACCATACCTCTATCTTGACTCATCAGGTCTACATGTGGCACTAATGCTTATGGAAGTCTGATTTCGTACTTCACATGTTTTGTATCAAATGTAAAGGAAGCCCTAGAAATCTATACTAGTACCCTAACTCAGCACTATCTGTAAAATGGGATGTTCTGGAAGCAGCTTCTCAGACCAAGCCATTTAACATTATGTTCTTTTTCAAAAGAGCACTAGAAACTAGAAATTTATGATAAAGGATGGCAACCCATGCTGCACAATGCCACTCCATGATGCTGTTTTTCTGCCCTCAGGCATTACACTGGCATTTTTTTTTAAAAAATATGTGCTTTATTCAATCTTCTTATTCTGTGTAAACAAATACACTGGCCACTCAGGTATACACAATATTATTGACTTCCTACAAATATGTAACAATAGGACTACATCAACTACCAGGGTTGGTTTCTCCACTTCTAGTAGTAACACATTGTGGTTTTTTCAGTCTGACCTAATCGTCAATACACACTTAAACACCCACTGGGTTATCAACAGTAGCCTGTTAGCTGCCATTGCTTAGAACCATATCGTCACTTAGCCTAGGAAAAAAACCAATTACTATCTATTAGTTTTATTTAGTAATTTTTTTTAATGGTGTCTATTCTTGACCTATATAGAAACAATGATTCCCAAAATTTAACTGTTTTCAATACAAAATGAATGCCATTATTTTTATATGTTGCAGAATCCTGTGCTAATGATTAGAAAGCCTGCTGAGCTGTATTAGCTTTAACCATACAAAAAGGTCCCCTTTTCTTCCAAAGTATCACATCAGTAGCCCTTACCCTGAACAGTATTTAGAATGTCAGATGACGTACAAAGGCTTCTGGAGTTGAGTTGCAATCAATTGACTTACCTTTCAGTGATGAAATAAGAACAGGGCAATCATTTCCAGTGAGTCTGGTTCTCTTGCAAAGTTCAGGAAGCAGCTTGTTCCACCACACAGCCTAATCCACAAAAAAAAAACCACAGCAAAGTGTAATTAACAAGGACTGCAATTAAGAGTATGAAAGACCTGCTAAAAATACACTGAACTAAGCTCGAATGTGTACAAATACAGGTAGGATACGATGAAATCAATAATTAACTTATACAATGCTTTGAAATGCAGTGGTTTTTTGCACATCATGTATTTTCAATTTTCAGTGCAATCTTTTCAGACTCGAAAATGTTTACACAGTGCCCCCTAGTGCCTCTATAAATAAAAGTTTGTAAGAGAAAAATGTCACATAATTAGCAAGAACTGATGCAGTCAGAAAATTAAGGGTTTTCCCTCTAAGCAGCACAATGCAAAGTGGTGAATAGCATTACTGTAAGAACACTGCTCTGTCTCCTGACCTAATCTACTTCCAACAGCTGTAGTAGTGGATTATGTTTTGTGTATAATTTTGGTGGTAAGAATGGACAGGGGGAAGGGATTTCTTTCCTTCTTTTTTAAACGTGGCAACACTTTTCTTCCACCTGTGTTCAGATTCAGTACTGCAACCTCATATTCCACTCTATAACTAATGTGGAAACAATCAAAGAAACTATTTTCAGATCTGAATAAAAAGCACAAATCTGGGTTTGAACAGAGTTCTAGTACATTAATGTGGTAGAGGATCACCTCTGCTGACTCTGGCCAGCAAAACTGTGTACAATTAATTGAGTAGCTGTGATGGGCAATGCAAGTAAACTCCTGTACTCCTGGAACAAAATCAGTTCCAAAATTAAAACTGTATAGAGGCCTAAGGGGAAAATGGGACAAAGAACAATCTTTGCATTAGTGCACCAGTACCATTCTGATGTTATAAGGTCAGAAGATGTCACTGGAACACAGGAAGAACATATTTAAGTGTGATTTTATTTAAAGGACCATGATCTCTTACCAGTTAGCTTATCCCTAAAATTTCACATTATACAACACCGTCAAACAATTTAGAACACTGATCAGTGAGAAACTAGCTAGTTTTTCATTTATAGTGGAAAAAGAACATATTACTCTCCCTTCTCTGAGGCACTCTGCCATCTGAAAAGACTATGCTTTAAATTTACTAGAATGAATGCAAGGAGTCACAGAAGAAACTGGGGAAAAAAAAATATTCCATTAAAATTAGTGGTGACTGAGTTACGGAATTTAAATGGCAAGCAAAAGGTTCAAAGCAAGCTAAGCAATTTACTTTGTCTGAAAGCTGGGCTATTTGATCCATGCAGAGTCCATCTGTACACAAAAGCATTTTAGTTAGAAAAAAAAAGCAAAACAAAAAATATTGAACAACTTTAATGAAGGTAGCTCACCCGATTGTCATCTTTCAGCTCGTGCTGAGCGTATAATACAGCTGCATCAGGACACCTTTTGAGAAGCTGGTCAATGGCTTCCTCATACTTGCCTAGACGGGTATTGCAGAGAACATGGATGGTGAGGCCGACATTGCCAGCCTCTGTCAGAGGCTCCAAGACAGGGAGAGCTGAAGCTATATTGATTGACTGACTACATAAAAGAGACTGAAGACAAGAAGAAAAAGTGTCATTTGGATTTAAGACAAACTTTGCAAAAACAGGCTAACCATAACCTTAGAACAGAAGCCCTTACTTATCGGAATAATTCTGAAATACTACTTCCTTTAATAAATGTTACTGAAAACTGAGAAAGCAAGTTTAGAGTGGACTGCAAATGTAAATATCATTATTAACAACACATCTCTTCAGTGTTTTTTTTCTTCCATCATTTCAATGGGCCTTTTAGTTCAACTTCGATAACCTGGAGGGGAAGGAGGAGGAGAGTCCGCTAGAGAAAGTTGTTCATACATACATGAACATTTGCAGAATGGATCTAAGCTGTTAACAGTAAGATTTAAGGGTTTCATACCTGTAGTTTTGAGATATCTTCACAGTAATCTTTATCAGATGGAGATCCCACTGACATTATGGAAGTTACCCATGGGAAAATCAACCCAAAATGATTACAGGAGTTTATCTATACAAGAAAGAAACAAGTTGCAATAAAAGAAGTATTTCTGTTAGTGACACTTCCATGTGAAACCCACCACAAGTGAAGAAAATTTTACTCTCAAATAGCATAAGTTAGAACAGCAGCTACTCTTTCTTCTGGTTCATACAATTTAGTAATAAATAAACTGGAAATTTCTATTTAATTCTGTATTTCAGATTTCCCATTCAGAATCCTTTAAAATTCATCATTCACACATTTTTTCTCATTTAATCAGCTTTGTAAAACTACAAACACTCCACCTGACAAAATTGTTTCATTTTAGCCCTTATTTCTGTACAGAGCTGAGATTCCTGTTGGAAGTATATTTGCAAATGTCCCCAAAGAGTAGGACTCCCCAAGCCAGCAATACCTACTTGGTAACTGCACACTACTTTATTTGCTTTCAGACTTGCTTCTTTTAAGAGATAAACTGTCCAGAATTAAAATACTAAGGACAGTACTTGGATAGATTTTGCAGGGACAACGCAGTCATAAAACTTCCTCTGAGTGGTATACTTACCAGATCCTCTGTTGTTTTCAATGGCTTAGTCTCAGGAATTTGCTTCTTTGATATTCTCCAAACATACTGAGAAGTAACCCTCAGTAAAAGCTCCTGAACTATTTCTTCCTGAGAGCACACTACAAGAAGAGCTTCCCAGAAATCCACCAAGAGCTGAGGAATAGTGTTTTCACTGTCACTACACAACATCTAGGAACAAAAACATTAGAAGACAGCAAGTTAGCACAGACTAGGGTAATTATTAGTAACAGAAGTTAGAAGAGATAGGAAGAACAGTTTTTTACTAGAAGCAGAATTTTGGTTCCTTTTTTTTTTTTTATGTATTTCTACTGAATGTGATTCTACATAATACAGTGCTAGGCAAAGTAAAAAACTCATGGAATGATTTTAAGGTAATCAATTCTAAATGATAGATTTGATTTCTTCTTCAAGATTTACTCCACTGCCAGAAATGTCAGGACACTGTCAGCAAGTATTTACAGACTGCTAATTTGGAGGATTTTATATATGCCAATAGCCAAGTAGGTGTCTTCAAAAGAAGAATCTACAGGCCATGATAAGAGATGCTATGTAGCTCAGTTGGGTATAATGGTAGGACCCACAAGGGAGATGCTTTAAGATCTGGTGTGTCAGCGAAAAGGACTTTTACTTGGTTTCCAACTGGTTTTAAACACCACCACTTGTTCTCATTTGAGTTTCATGACTTGGTATTTCTGATACAGGTCTTTCACAGTAACAGATATAAGACTGCAACATACCTACATTAAAGAATACACGGTTTTAATCCAAACAATGTTATTCATTGTAGAGAAAAGAAAAAAATGTTTGTCTATTCCCAATCTAAATAAAGAAAACTTCTGTGACACCAGAAAAACTATTCTATTTATCCTTCTTCTCATAAACTGCAGAGACCCACCCTTCTTCAGAAATTTATACAGAACATCAGAACATTATATACCTTCATATTTAAGTCTGATTCTTTAGAAGTATGTTTCAATCCTAATGATTTCTTCAAAAGGAGCTTACGGAAGTGATTTATCTAAATTCTGTTAAATTTCAGTAGCCTTAGGAAGCCCAATTACTAGGAAGCCATTGAAAGATCTCTGAGATCAGGGTATTCTCCATTCAAATGACAGGGTCAAAACAAAGAACTTAATGGATTTTTTTTTTTTTGCTTGATTTAACCAGTATTTCTTTCCAGAAGGTCCAGTTTCTGACTCTGTAGTCATCTATCATGACTGGAATATATCCAACCCTTATCTCCCTCTTTCTGAAGAAATGCTGAAATGTGAGTGAAGGAGAAACCGAGGCTGCTCTGCTTACCCATAACAACACGAGAAAAATAGAAGCAAAAAATTATCACAGGCCAACCTTGAAAAAGGTATCTGCTTCTTCCAGTTCAATTTTACTGTTCTCATGTAAAGCCACAGTGGCAGCCACCAGTAAACCAGGTTGCATCTCCTTCAGGTGAACAGCAAACTCAGTTGGAATAGCAATTCCTTCCTTACGCTGTCTCAACAGTTTTGGTTGCCCAATGAAGCCACAAGCCAGTATTGTCTACAAATATAGTCAGATATAAATCAGGTAAAGAATTCAGTGCATGTATGATTCAACTCAGCAAACTCAGTATTTCCTCAGGCAGTGAAGTTTAGACAGATGAAATGAAAGAAAGTCAGGGGAAGGAAATAAATCCTTTCTATATTTTATAGAATAGCTCTTCAGAGACCGAGCTCCAAACCATGTGCCGGAGCAGTGACTCCTGAGCAATAAGCCATTTGCCTGAACATTCAAAGTAACATTCTGTTGAAATCTGGAGTTACTGCGCACATAAGAAAGATAGATCTCACCATGAAATCCTAGACATTCAATACACACTGTGTTTTGAAAAATCACTGGCTGAAATTTCAATAGACTACTTTGCTAAATTTCAGTAGTCTACTTTGCTGAAGTATGATTTTTATTTTGAAAATACCCCTGTAACAATGATCAAAATGTGCTGCACTATGTTCAACAGTAAGTTGTTTCTGGATATCTGAGTGCTTTTGAAGGTAAGCATGACAAGATACTATTGCTGCTTTAAAGACAGTGGGGAAATGATGCCTAAGCAGATTAAATGAATTACACAGGAAATACAAGGCAGACCTAGGAGGAAAATTCGTATTTCATCCCGCTATGCATACACACATTCTTTCCTTTCTTTATCTTTCTGAAAGTGTTTTTCTACTTTACAACAAAATGCTTTTTAAAGGTGAGGTGCAATAGAACATCTTTAATAGGTCAGATTAAAAAGGGGGGGGGGGGGGGGGGGGGGACACCAAACCCCACCAACACCCAAACCCCAGCCACCTTTTTCTCTAAATAACATCCCTGCAGTGGAATGTGTATCTTTGCTCACAACATGGCAATTTCACTCGATCGTGCTGCAAATGGTTAGAAAGCAGGTGGTGCTGAGTATCATTGCTGAAACAGCTCTCCACAGTTCCTACCTTGCAATTCAAAAACTGCTAACTTTGAAAGCTCTACCGAAGCACAATATCTAACTTTGGAAGAGCTATCAGTTTATTTTAAAAGTTTTTAGACCTCCAATATCTCACTCTCAGAAAGAGTCTGTATTTCAAGCTCTGTCACCTTTGAATATTCAACAGTCCTGATCAATCAATCTTAACAAGAAGCAATGTACAGTCTAAAACCACATGTGAACATCTATGGCAGAGACTGCTTCACTAACATTTTTCCCCCATTGATGTGGAATTCTTACTTTGATAGCACTGAAGTAGGTTCCGATCTGATCTCAATAAGGGTTAAGTGCTTTGATTCCACATAAGAAAGATGGGAAATTGTATACAGAAACTTTAGTTTGTGTGCACCATAGACATGCTACTTCAAGAGCAATTTTATAAGGGCCGTTTGCATACAGATGGTGTTTTCATGGGCATATCGCATATTAATTACAGGTGGAGGGGTGCAAAAATGCTATACAACCCTGCCATACTGCTGAAGACCACTGGCTCTGCAGAGCTTGTTACACCCCAGTAAACAGCATTTAATTTATCAAGAATTAACAGCTTCAAAACTTTTGCTTATTTGGTAAGGCTTTGCCAAGATAAGACTACCCTACCTGCAGCGTAAACAGTACAGTCCCAGTGTATGCCAGCCCTTGACTCTACTGTTACTGCAGACATTCAGTGGAGCCTATACAGCATATCAGGAGGAAACGGAGTGACCTGAAGTTTCTTTTACTGTAAAATACAACTACAAGCCAAACCTACTGATTTGGGCTTTGCAAAGCGTGAACAGCTCATGCTTTCAGCATACTTTACCTCCTTATAGGAGTCCATCTCATGTTCATACATCATCAGGTCTTCCATTTTCAGAGCCATGAAAGCCTTAGTAAGTGTCAGGAGCACTGATGGCATCATCTTTTCTACTTTCTGAAGATACTTCACAGCTGTCAAAGGACATACGTTTCTCATGCAGGGGCTGCAGAGGATATGAGGCAGCTGCGCAGGGTCAGCAAGATAGAATATTTGGAGAACTTTATTTGCTGATTCCTATTAAAATAAAAGCCATTTGACAGTTTAGACCTTTCCAGATATACAGTCTTCTATGGCACGTAAAAGTATTGCATTTTTTGGGGTTTTTTTTCTTTTATTAGACAGACAAGTACAGCTTAGCTATCAAATCACAGTGCCTTTCCTGCCTCTTTCCTCCTTACTGGTAAAAGTAAAGGATCTCTAACCAACAGTGATTCAACCCATATTCTGGCGTGCTAGGAGAACACCCACCACCACAGTGCATTCGTTTTACCAACCTGTACAATTTGGCAATGTTCAAAGAAACAGTTTGTTTTGTTACAAAAATGGGAGATGAAAGAAATTTGAGGCAGGGCTGTCCTAAAACGGAAGTGTCTCTGCGTGCAAGTGGGAACCAGATCATTAGCAACATGCATCATGATAGCCAAACCCATAATATGTTGCTTGAAAGCAGCCCAAAGTATCACAGGTGCTGCCTGCTATTTTGTCAACAAAAATGGGAAAATAAAAACCATGTGAAAAAGAACCACCGTAAAACTAAATAAGCAGCTCAGCATTTTCAAAGGGAATTTAATTAAAATTTGATACACAGTTCTTAAAACCATAACTAAATCAATAAATTAAGGAAAAAAAACCCTTGTTTCTACCTTACTTAATTCTTCATTTAAGTCTTCATTAAGAGAGTGAGTTAAGTAAAATATAAATCCTCTCTCATATGTCTGTATTTCATCACCTTCTGAAACTAGTCTCTTTAAAACTTCAGTCATGGATAAACCTGACATTCTGTAGTATGGCAAAGCAAGGTGGTAATCCTTTGTGTCAAACCTGAAGGCAACAGAGAGGAAGGGAAAAAAGAACAAAACAACTAAGGGCAACACTTTTGCCATCACTGTTTGTAAGAACTACAATAATATATCAAACAAAGTTGCAGACACACCAGCATCTGCAAACACATAGCTCATATTTAACATAATGTTGTATTCTGTGTTCAGTGACAATAAAGACAACCAGATACTGAAGAGATGACTAGATTAAGCTGTTTTCATAGAACGTAAAGATTTATATTATATATGCAATACTAACGTAAAACAGCAAAGAATGATGGATTTTCGTTTTCAGGTTATGTTATTGGAAACAAAAGCTCACCTGTATCATTTTGACATCGAAAACATACCTGCTGTAGCAGTCTCCTAAGGCAGCACAACTTTCTCTGAATGCTCTTAGAAGTTCTTCTTTCTCATCTGATTTAAGGAAACTAGGGTCCATTATAGCTGCCCTGACCAGTAAGTGAGCCTCACTTAGAAGATGGATGCAGCTCTCAGTTTTTACATTTTCGTAAGTTCTACTATAATCTACCTAGAACAGACACAGGATATACTTAGGCTGCTGGCAAAAATGAAGAATATACAGGAACAATTCTAATGATGGCAGCAGCCATTTGAAATAGGATTATGGGCTATTCATGAGAAATACATTACGTTACATTCAGCAATGACATCCATCAGAGAGTAATTAACAGTACTTATTTTTAATCACCAAACAACAAAAGCAGGAGTTGGGCAATACCATTTCTCTGTAAAGCTGAATGGTTGAAACAGTGTTTATAATATATAAATTCCAACCAGGCTCTGACTCAGAATTTGTTCTGGATTTGATGCTGTCAGCCTTTCTGGAACTAGAAAGAAAGAAAAGAGTTGAGTTGTCAGTGTCCAAACAAACACTATGCAGCCAAAAAACCTCCATTCACTTGATAATTTAAATGCATAAATAGCTATGTTTGCAGGCTAGTAAATGCTTGAGAGTTAAGTTGTGAATTTAAGTCATAATGGCTAATAACGAAATGGGGATAGGCATGTTCATACATCAGGAACATCATCAAAACTATCTACTACATCTTCTCCCAGGCTTAACACCAGGTAGTATCAGATACTTACATGAAGTTAAGTAATTCAAATTAGCTAAGATGCTTGCTTACTTTCTGTAAGGACTTACTGCACATTTGCCCCTGCACTATTAAAGAGCCAAGACATGGCGTAAAAAAATATTTGAACGCTTTTACTCTAACACATTCCCTAGGTCTGTAACGTTAAAACACTGTAGGAAAACAGAGACTCTTTTTGTTCTGGTTTTTTTGGGTTTGGTTTTAACTGTTCTGGGCTATTTACATCTATTTTCAAATGATGGTGTTAAGTAGACTAGTATTTGTTCTTTACAGAAGGCAAAAAGTGTATCTTCCTCAAACGCCAACTATAACCTTTGAAACAACACAGTTGCCAGAAGAAACTGTGCTTTATACACAGAAAACTACAGTATTTTGAATTACTATTCTCCTTGATGGGCTTATCCTCATCTTCTCCTGAATAATGTCTGTTCTAGGCTTTAAGAAATACTGGTTCAAATAACTCTTCAATCAACTACAGCTGTCCCACTTTTGTTAATGAACTTGAGCTGACTTTAATAAATGTGATTTCTGTATAGCTGTGTTAGAATAGCTGTTTAGCTGTTTTATGAAAAGCCCTCAAAAAAGAATGGGAATAGCAGTTCTCACAGAAATAGATAAAAAGTCACAAATGCCTCTGGCTACATACATGCTACAAGAGTATCTTGAGCCAAAGTATGATCCTTCTTTTGTTGTGGATTACTATAGTGATGTTCATAACTTTTCTTGGAAAGAACTCTCAGCCAAATTTCCATTTTGTGCTACAACATTTTGTTAGCCTGTAGCTTCGGTACTCCCACATATTTTTGCTTCTCAAGATAAGTATCTTTCCTTCTCAGTAGCAGATACGTTCTTAGTAATCTTATTTTAACATCACTTAGGAAAGTTAAGTTTTTTACAATCTTGAGTAACTTACTTTGTTTTTTTTAAGCATTTGTGACCCTACCGTCATTTCTTCTATGTCAGTTAATACAGCAGAATTGAGAAAAATAAATGCTTGATTTCTGTTCTTATGCACTAACTAGGGAATTATTTCCAGTTTTTCCAGAGGAACCTCTCTTCAACTCCAATACCCACAAATTCAACACTGTACACAGAGCTATAAATACCATCTCCCCAAAGGACACAAATCCTTACAGCAACCTTCTTGTAGGCTTTCTTCTTTCAGTAATATCTTCCGTGTCCGCCTTAGTCAAAAGAATTATATGGTTTTTGAAATGACAGATAGCTCTTGGTCCTATAAAAAGCTGCATTCTTAATGTGCAGACATCCAGTGCAACAGGTGGACAAGCCTATAAAAGAAAGTGATTGTTTTATAATTTCAGTTAGTAGGTACTTTGAGCCTTTAAATTAAAAAAAAAAAAAAAAAAAGAAAAAAATGTAACCTTTGTCCAATGATCTGACACTAAAACTATTCACTGGCTTTCCTAACTTTGAGTGCTTCACTTAAGCAAGAATAAAAATACTCATAAAACTATGACATACATCAATTTAAAAATGGGTAAAAAAAAACTATTTCACTCTTCAAAGCAACTACACAGTTTTAGCTGCGTGTCCCAAAATAACTAAGCCTGAGGGAGATGCCTAACATGGAAAACTTAATCCCAAATAGTTTGAATTTGGCCAAGTTGTAAAAGATTGCCTGACATGGTTATAAAAGTCTTGATATCAGTTGCTTATAGAAAGCATATAGAAGTATTATATTCGCTTGCCTATTGTTACATTACATACCCACTATTACATCCCTGATTTGTTCAATATGCACCTTTCAGGTAAAACTTACCATATCATCTATACTGGACTAAAAATGGAAGAATTGAACCTCATTTGCCCAGAAATATTCTAAATTTACAGCTTTAAGAAGATAAAATACCATATTTACAAATTAACATATACAGTGAAGCAAGGCAACACAGCATCATCTGTGTACCCTGCTTTTTGAAGAAACCTAAAAATTTCTTGTAAAGAAGCAGAGGGCTGCAGTAGTGACCAGGAGGCTCTGAACTGCCCTGGGCTAGTCAGAAGCAGAACCAGCCAGCTCTGAAACTGATGTAAAAAGCCTGCAGGAAAAATAATAATAATAACCATCATCATGCTCACACTTCAAACTCCACACTGGGGCAGGAACACCCCTGAGGGAACATAGCCTGTGGGCAACCCACAGCAGAGCAGGGACACCCCAGAGTGACTGCAGCCCATGGACAGCCCATGCCAGAGTGGGTCTGCAGCCTGTGGAGGGCAAGCTGCAGTATGGACATCCATGAGGGACTGCAGACTACCATTATATGCACACCTCCTTAAACCTCCTCTTGAGGCAGGAGGCAGCCTGTTGCCTGACTGGAGGAACTGTGATGGACTGGATGTAACCCACAGTGAAAACACAGAAAATGCAGACTGGAGAAGGGACAGGACAGATTGTGTTTCTATCCTTTACTTCAGTACCTCTATGGAAAGCAGAGAATACGTTATTGGCTCTTGAAAATTCTATACTACTTCTACTGTCCTATGGTTTCTTTATGTCTGCTGTCTACATGCTCAAAAGAAATCCTTAAATGCTAACTTGAAATACACTGCCATCTATCTTTCCTGGTATTTTTATTAACATGTATCCCAATCTTTACAATTCAATCGATTTTTACGGATAAGCAATTTAAGGAAGGGGAAAAGCCTAGACCTCCAAGGATCAAAAGCCGCCCTCCTAAAAAAACATGCACTAAGTATCTGGTAGCAGACTTGTTCAAGTGTCTGCACTCCTCTTACAAAAACTGGTTTTTCAAGGACACCTGAGAGAGAGAAACATCATCAGCTGCAATAAGGGAGAACTCTACACCCTTCATGCAGATTTACACAGGAAAGCATGGAATTTAGTTTAAAATGCAACTGATTTTATAGCTTCTGATATTTTTGAAAACATTCGGCTAATGGTCTAGAATCTTAAATGGCAATAATAGAGTGTTTCATTGAGACATTTGTAGACCTTTAAAATACAATATGCCATAGACTGAAGTAAAAATTAATTTTGGATGTTTATTGGTTCAGCCAATAGAAACTAACAGGATTTCAGAAGGAAACATAAGGAAACTAAGTGCCATTCTACTACCCCCATTCTTCTAGCGCGATAACGAGAAGTGCACCTTCACGGTCGTATCAATATATGGATCCTCATCACGAGCTGCTGCTGCACTGCACCGCACTGTGAAACACTGCAGGTTCCCACTAGAGGGAAAGAAGAAACCACAACGATAAAGGAAAAAAATGAAGACTTGCAAAAATCAAGTAGCCAAGACTACAGAGAATCAGATCTTTTTCCTTTGCAGAAATGGGCCTAAGGAGGAGGAGGGCATGGTGCACTACCTGCAGCCTACCCAGAGAGTTCCAGGAGGCTATGGAGGATCATATCGGGGCAGGGAGGGGGGGAAGGCAGCAGCATAGAGAAACGTAGTAATACTATCAGCAAAATCATAAATGTAGTACCTTGTAATGACGTGCAGGAACTGTGGAGTGAGAACTGCCTGCTCTGACTTCTCTGAATATTGGTAAGTAGAAATCAGTTCTACTAACTTCCCAACAGAGTAGAGATATCCAACGTGAGGTAAAGAGAAAAAGCAAAAGAGATTCAGTAGTTCTCTCTTGTTCTCAGTTTCCTCATGGGCTGCCACAGAACTTCCTAGATATAACAATAAGAAAGACATTTTATATACCTCATAAATCAAAACCTGGCAATTCCTTTGCAAGGCTGATGCCTAAAAGATACTATCAAACCTGCCCAGGTTGCAGACTGGTTTTGTTAGTAGCTAGTGAAGAGAAAAAGAACTATATGAAGATGAGTGTACAGGTCGGATCAGTGCACAGGTCAAACACACAAAAGTGCGGAGGTACCACCAAGTGAAGAAATTCTATAGATGTAACAGCATCTGAGAGTCCTGGCAGATTCATCACAACTAAGCACCCATGGATTGAATGATCAGCCTGATCTTAGACAACTACCTGTGAGCTGGGATGAATGCTCATCCAGAGTCGCAGCTGCAGCGCACCAAAATAAAGGTCCTCACTTAAGGGAAAGAAAGGCTGGGCATGGCAGAATTTGTTTATAAGGCCACCTTGGCAGGTAAAGGCTGTGTTCAGATTCTACAGACCCTCTTGTCCAAGACTGTAAATCACAAGACAACGTAAGATAGCTGGAGTTAAATGGCAAGTAGCTCCTTCTCTTGAGTCAGCTGCAACTTAAATGAGGCTTTGCTACTTAGCATACAGACAACAACTACAAACTGGGTGAGCAGTCAGTAAAGCTGATTGATAACATACAGCATTAAATTTTTCCATGGGTCTGTTGGGGCTTGAGCTAGTGTGTATTAGTGACCCCCTAAAATCTGCATTCATCCCTTGCAATTTTAATTAAATCCTGGCAGAAAGGTTACCTGTATCTTAACGATTATTAAGGTTTACTACTATGATTTCCACTGTTGACTACTGAGAGGCAGCCCAGTACCTTATAACACTGAGGATAATTTTATTAATGCAATGTAAAGAGTGACTGTTTTGTGATGTAAAATTAATCAGTGGAGAACCGATAAAAGCTGATTTAGTCTTCCTCTTTTGGTGTGGTGAATTGATATTTTAGTTCAAGGTTTATGCAGAACTTGGAGAAACTTCAAGACTATTTGTTAGTAGAAGCTCAGTTTAAATCGTTGAAAAGGGAAGAAAGACCTTAATTTAAAAACAAATCATACAGAAACAGTGTACAAAACAGAATATACAAAGAAGCTCCTTCCTTTCCCTCGTCTCCTGTGACACAGGCCATAACGCATCCGTGCATATCCATATACCTGTCTGGTACACAGGAAGCAGTTGAACAGAGTGCAACTTTGTCTCTTCACAAAACCCAAAAGGCGACTGGTCGGGTGTAAAACGTCTAGAGAAAAAAATCCAAAACAACCACATGGGACCTCAGTGAGAAATTATTATGAGCTATTTTGGACAAGTAAGCAGCGCTAGCTGTAATAGGCCTAGCTGATGTTTTAATATTCAACAACAATGTGCACTCCCACTACTAATGTAATTAGCATGGCACTGCCAAGAAGCATGTGGCACAGCTACAGACAACTATCTTGAGTTCTTGCAACCAAAAATCCTCTTTCTTTGCTTGTCCACAAAACGTGTGTCGAAGTTTGGGATCACTGGAAGACATGTTGCAATTGATTTGAACCTCAATTTAACCTTTTTTCTTCCCCCCTCTTTATTCAACTGAGCTATAGATAACATGGTTCCATCTCCAGTCCTACTTTTCTTTCCTATTATGTGTCATCCTTTTTCCTGCTTTGCTTTGGAATTCACTGCTGGACTGTGACACCAATTCTTCCCCAGTTTTGGATAAAAGTTTAATTGCTTTGATCACTAACAAAATAAAAAGTATAGTTTCTTAGTGCTTAAGATACTTGGTAAACTCCCTTTGCTAGCTGGAGAAAGGGAGAATTTTTTTTTTTTTTAGAGGTACTCAAATAAGCATCAGTTCAGTATTCAAGTAAGTATCACTTCAGCTGGAGTTGATGAAAGCTGCAGAATAAATAAACAGAAGGCAGTACCTTGATTAAGGTCACACAGATAGAACCACTGATCAGTCTCCTGTGTAATCTTTTAAAGTAGGCTTTTCTAAACAATAACAGAATTTGACACAAGCTGCTTCAGAATAAGGTATGTAAAACTTGGTTTTGCCGGTTCAGCCGGGAAGTATAAAAACTGTGGGTGGTCAGACACTGGAACAGGTTGCCCAGATAGGTTGTGGAGCCTCTGTCTTCAGAGGTTGTGGAGATACTCAAAACCTGACTAGACAGGGTCCTGGAAAACCTGTTCTAGCTGACCCTGCTTGAGAAGGGAGGGAATGGGGTATTGGACTAGATGGTCTCAGGAGGCCCCTTCCAACCTAAATGAGGAAACACCATCCCTTCCGATACATCACAAGAGAAGCTGCCACGCATGCTCTTCACAGCACACAAAGATGCATGATGAAAGCAGACATTAAACATCACTAGATCTGCAAAACCACCAAAGTTCTATTCTAGTTTAATTGTTACAACTGTCACATTCCCCAAACAAAATGAAACTTAGGATTTGCAAGGCCAAACGTTGTCCAACTGTGAGACCAGCAGGTTCATGGTACGCTGGGTGAAGAACCAGCAGGACGGCAGAGCTCAAAGCTCAAAGGGTTGTAGTGAATGGGGCTACATCTGGCTGGCAACTGGTCACCAGCAGCGTTCCTCAGGGCTCAATCCTAGGGCCAGTGTTGTTCAATATTTTGATCAATCATCTGGATGCAGGAGTTGAATGCACCATCAGCAAGTTTGCTGACGATACCAAACTGGGAGGTGCTGTTAACTCTCTTGAAGGACAAGAGGCGTTGCAGAGGGATCTAGATAGACTGGGGCATTGGGCAATTATGAACAGCATGAAATGGAACAAGTCCAAGTGCCAGATTCTGCACTTAGGACGGAGTAATGCCAGGCACAAGTCTAAACTGGGAGAGGAGTGGCTGGACAGCAGCCCTGCAAAAAGGGACCTGGGGTGCTGGTCGGCAGCAGGCTCAACAGGAGCTAGCAGTGTGCCTTGGCATCCGAGAGGGCAAACCACACCCTGGGGTGCATCAAATACAGCACGACCAGCCGGTCAAGAGAGAGGATTGTCCTGCTGTATTTAGCATTGGTGTGGCCTCACCTGGAGCACTGTGTGCAGTTCTGGGCCCCACCATTTGACAAGGATGTTAAAGTACTTGAATGCATTCAGAGGAGGGCAACCAAGCTGGTGACAGGGCTGGAAGGCATGTCCTATGAGGAGCGGCTGAGGACTCTGGGTTCATCTAGTTCAGAGAGAAGGAGGCTGAGGGGCAACCTCATTGCTCTCTGCAGCTTCCTGAGGAGGGGACGTGGAGAGGGAGGTGCTGAGCTCTTCTCCCTGGGATCCAGGGACAGGACGCCTGGGGATGGCTCAAAGCTGCATCCATCAGGGGAGGTTCAGACTGGACATTAAGAAACTTTTCTTTACCAAGAGGGTGGTCAAACACTGGAACAGGTTGCCGGGAGAGGTGGTCGATGCCCCATGCCTGTCAGTGTTTAAGAGCATTTGGACAGTGTCCTTAATACCATGCTTTAACTTTTGGTCAGCCCTGAAGTGGTCAGGCAGTTGGACTAGATGACTGTTGCAGGTCCTTTCCAACTGAAATACTCTACTCTATTAAAAAATGGGCTTTCTTTGGTATCACGTTATTTCCTCAGTGCAAAAAAAAAAAAACCACCCTTATAAAACCCCCAGAAATCAAAATACCAGGATTTTTCTTTCAGTAAGACACGAGCCACAGCTCATTTTGGTTTCCTGTAGTAAATTAACCCATAAAAGGGAAAATACATTTGTAATACCTAAAAAGCAGATACTGCACTTGGAAGCGTTTTGTGTCTTCTGTAGGTAACTCTGTGGATTCCAGTGTGATCGGTATCTCACATAGCTTACTTTCTTCCCCAAGCAGTTCCACTGGCTTCTGACATATGATGAACTCATCTAATTCAAGCTGCAAAGTATGTGTTGAAGGGCCTTCATCTTTTACACCTTAACAATTAAAATTTATATATTGTTCAAATAATATTAATTGTTCAAACCATACCATTTAGCAACAAGAAAATGATATGACACAATCAATTAAATACTCCAGTTACAGCTACCTAGCTAGCATTGGCTTCCTCAAAACATGAGATTTTGAAAACAGCTATGCTAGGAGATGAGAACAATCCTTCATTTAAGCCTCAACAGTCTGAATATTTAAGAGTCAAGATTTCTGAAAGAACAAGTAAACTGTGCATTATAAGGCAAGCCCAAGGCAACCTGTGCTGCAAATGGCTGGCCATCAAAAAACGTCATTTGGTTGGAGAGGTTTTAAGAAGGAAAAGGCAGCTATGATAGAAAGTTGCGTTATCTTAAATTCACTTAAGTTCTGGAAAGCAAATCCTAACAGCACACAGAAAGTAATTTGAACTCTTCTATTTAGTTTTTAGTAATAAAAACAACTAGGGGCAGGATGCCATTATCTGAGTTAAGATTCATCTTCAGCCAGTGAAGAACATTTCAGTTTATATTTTCCCTATCTGACAAGTCTTATTTACCTTTAAATTTTTTCTAGGTACAGTTTCCTTTTCTAAAAGACCATCCTTTTTTGGTTTAAGTTTCTTTCAACTATAAATGAAGGATTTTTCTAAGGTTTGTTGGTGTTCATCTGATACTTTTGGAAAGGTAGGAATTGATTACATATGGATTGATTTCTTGCAATACACGGGAATGAAACCTACTGAGTAAATCTATTTCTGGGATTTCTGGGATTCTGAGGCAAGCCCCTGAATAAGACAAAGGACTGAAAAAGGAGAATTTGCTGTTTATGCAGGTTCTGAGCCTACTATCAGTTACAAAAGTGCATATGCATCACTACAGAAGGCATTCTTACATGTGTTAAGCCAGTATGCATGGTCCATTTCAAAGTTCATGAGATGCTTCTTCCATTTGGCCTCCCACTTGTCACTTAGAAGAGATAGTCTTTTGGGTAGTGACACTGATAGAATAATTCTTCTGAACACAGCACACTGAACTACTACCGCTTTGATCGGGCCCATGGTGGCACCCCAAAACAGGGACCTAATTCTAAGTTTGTAGAGCCTGCACTATCCTGAAAGTGTCTGCAGAATGATGGCATACTTGTTTTAAGTGTTCCCTCCAATTGCAGGTGGTACAACTTTTCATGCACTACAATATTCAGCTGACAGTCCTAAGATGATCTGGAAATATTTTCTGAAGGGCAATGACCTTGTTTGCGCCTACTTTGAGAATAACAGGAATCAGTTAGCAGATTCTTGGAAATAAAAAAAAAATTAATTTCTGTACTTACCTCCATCTGCAGGCTTTTCTAGTGTACTAACTGTATGTGCACGTTGCTCTGTCCTGTCTGCACTTTGCTGGACCAGTTCCAGTTTTAGGATCAGAACATCCAGCTCTGTTGTTATGGCTATATGTCTGGCACAAAACGCAACTTCAGCATGAATGAAGTTATCAATGTGTAAAATTAAGGAGCGTTCAAAGTCTAACACAGTCAAATTCTGCTTTATGACCAGATATTTCAAACAGAACATGACCAGTTTATTTTTGCAGCCCACAAGAAGATCTCCATTTACAGGACAACATGAAATGCACAGCGGAGGATCTGAAAGTGGCATTTCCACAATTGACATCTGTTCTTTTAAGGTTTCACTGTATGACTCTTCCACCTTGTGACCAACCATCCGAACACAAACACGAGAACTCCCTGCAGACATGCATCTCCAGTTCATATACGCTCTAAGGAAAGTTGCTTTGCTTTTTTCTTCAATTGTCACCAGATAGTCTCCTTAAAAGAAAGCAGCGGTACTGATATATCATTAAAAAAATAGATGACACAGTTTTTGAGCTCTTTACCTGCTGTATACATTACAAAGAACATCTTAAATTCTCAACTCTTACATAAAATTCCAAAACCAGTTTTCACCAATTTTTCACTAATGAGATCCAAAGTGCAAGTTTCTTTGCTGGATGGAACACACTTCACACACCTTCAAAAAAAAAGACTTACAGATCTAGGTCCAGACTAACTCCTACGTGAATCCACTTTATAAGTTGTGATTGCAGACAAGGTGTTTTCTCACTGCCAGAATATCCGTTAACGAGAAAATGTTTTGTTCTCTAACGATCAGGGAAAGCCACACTCATAGAGAGCTGCGGGATCGGCTGGAGTGACCACCCGCCCCGTGCTCTGAAATAAAAAAAAAAAGCAAGGGCAGGAGCACAGACTCCAACCGGGGCGGGGCAAGACTTCAAAAAAAGCGATGTGCTGGCCCCGCACTCCCTACTGGCCCGGGCACTTCCAGCCCCTCGCACAGCGCTCAGGCCAGTCCGTGCCTCGGCGAGCGCCGGCCCGGTGCTTCC